>NC_089219.1:87398698-87698698 GCF_963924675.1 Phocoena phocoena | reverse complement strand
TCCATTTAAAAATCGACCTAGCTTAGTGAGGTATGTAGGATAGATGATCTTAAGCCACAGCTCATAAAGCAGATCTACCACCAACAAGTAGCTATAAAAACATTTGATTGAGGCTCTTGGGCAGGTTGATACAAACAAGCATTATAAAGACATATCCTTTGGCAGTTGTCTGGGTCAGCATTATAATGTAAAGTTGTTGCCAGTACTCTTTATCTTCTCAAGTCATTTGCGATTTTAGAGATGCCCAGTTTGCACTAAGGCATAATGAACCCCATGAGATTTTAACGTTGTTGGCCCAGTTTTAAAATGTGGTTAACTGAGTGGTTAATGTAGGATGAATTCTTAGGACTGCATTAGGCCAATCAGTCTAATTAGGTTGCATGCCCGTTGGGCATGGACTGTGAGTGCTTGACTAAGTTTTTCGTTAAGATTTAGCACATTTTGTCTCAATAAATTTCTTTTGCACTAAACCTCACAAAGTGGTTTGCAAATCATCACTTAAATATTATAAAAATACAAACACATGATTTATAGAACTAATACTTTCACTCAGTTTGAAAGCTGGCCTCTGATTTTATGAAAGTACTTTAGTACTGTTACATAACTTTTTTCCCAAAACAGTAAAGGGAAAAATCTGGTGATACATGTGTGCATTAGATACGTGTTAGGCTACTGGACTCCTGTAGGATTCTATAATTCTATGTCAATATAAAGGAATCTTTAAAAACTTCTCTGTCTTATTTCCACCCAAAATTTCTAGACTGATTTATTAGTTGTTCAGTTATTTAATCAGTAGCTCAAGATATCTTAGGAGTTTCCACGTTTTCAATAGGCTAAACTGATATGAACACTGGTCTATGTAAATATGACTTTTTACTTCACTGGTAGCTAACTTTAAAGACTTTATGAGAATCAACCTTTTTCTACTGTCCACAGCTGTATGTATTATATATGTATGTACACAGAGCTAAAATATTTTCAAGAGAAACTTTCTAATCATATGCCCATATCATGGTATTTAGACTATAAGATTCATGAGGGCACATCCAAGTCTTTTTCACCTTTGTTTTACAACAGAGTCTGGCACACAGTAAGGACGCAACCAAATATGAATAAATAAGTACCTATTGAAACCTCCTGGCAATAAGAGACACCCAGTCATATGTTCATGAGATACCACCTTGGGAAAGAGATAGAACGGTGACTCTAGGGGACTCTGCTTATAAAGATTCAGGAGATTCATAAAAACTTCAGTAAGGAAGAAACTCATTCAAGATGGTAAGATCCATGTAGGCAAATATTTCCCTACAAATAACATACCCATATCTTACTTTGGTTTCATAGAGTCCATAAGATTCGTATGAGGTGCACAAAAGAGAAAATAAGTTCAACATCTTATGAACATTTTATAGTATCAGAGATTCCTAGTTAAGAAGAATCTTAGAGGTCATCCGTCTAAGTTTCCACCAAAAATTAGAGATTCTCTTCTCAGCCATAGTAATCATCCAGCTCAAATCCTTCCACTAATAGGAAACATGTGCTTTGTAATTATATACTTATGTGCTTGTAATCCAAACTAAACAGATTTAGATCCTAAGGAAATGAGTGGGCTTGAAGAAAATGACCATACATGTAGGACAGAAGAGTCCAGATATAATGAAGAAACTTTACCTAATTAGAAATAAAGCCTATATCTAGATCAAAGGGAAACATTATACTTCAAAAGCCAGGATTAATGAAAGAGACCAAACCTATACATATATTGGAGAAATTGTGATTTCAAGGATAAAGCATCTTTCGGGCTATACTAGAACTGCTAATTGACACCCCTGACCCAATATCATTTCTCATCTTCTTTTGTAATAAGGGTATTTTAACAGAGCTACCTAAAATAAGCATTCCTTTTCCCAGACTCCCTTGCATCTTAGTGTGGCTATGTACCACATTCTGTTCCAAAGGATGTGAGCAGAATTTGTGTATGTAGCTTCTAAGTCATGTCCTTAGTAGGAAGAGGTATATCTGCCCCTATGCCCCCATTCCCTTTCCAGCTGGCTGAGATGTGAACATGGTGGTGAGCCATCTTCCATGTGGATGAGAACAACTTCCTAGAAATGGCAGAACGGCAGGATGAAAGGACCTGCATGTTTGCCTTGATTGCTTATGCTTGGACTATTACAAAGGAGAGAAATAAACTTACTTCTAACTTATCTGAGTTCCTTTTATTTTAGGTCCTTACGTAATACACAGCCTTCCAGGTGGACAAATTGCAAAGTATCAGGATCTAAGTAATACAGATATAAGTGTGTTTAAGTGATATATAATAAACTTAAGCATCATACAAAAGATACAATACTTTCTCTTCTGGAGCTGATGAAATATTTTCAAATATTATGTTAGGTCAACAAAAACTCATTAAACTATAAAAAGCAAAAGTTGTACAGATGATTTTCTTTGATCAAGAAAATAATAACACAAAGGGTAAGGAGATAATTATCAAAAACATTTGACTACTTAGAAAATTTTAAAATGTATCCTTTAGGTCAAAGAAGAAATTAAAGTTGCAATTATAGCTATTTAGAAAATAATGACAAGAAGCTTCTATTAAAGCTTATGAGCTATGACCTCAGAGCTGTGATTGTGGTCTCTGGATGTTATTTTCTGCCAAAAGGAACCAGAACTCACTGAAGACGGCTGATTCCAGTTCTGGGTCAGGAAATGTACACATGTACAATATGAGTCCAGAACATTTTTCATAACAGAAAGTAAGAAAGTTTTCATGGTATACTGGGTTCATGTCAAAATGACTCCAGAACAAACGTGAAAAGACTTCCACTGGACAAAGGTGAGTATCTTGAAAAACAATAATATGTGCTCTGGGTTGAAATACATCAAATATGTTTAAATCTATGAGTTTATAAGGGTAAGTGCTTTCCCCACTCCACCCAAGCAAATTAAAAAAAAAAACAAATCCTTGGATAACTATGAAGGTACTAGGAAACAAACTCACTGTTTTGAAAAATGTAAAAAAGAAAGTAATCAATTATTTATCTTGTCCTTCACATAAGATCTACAGCTCAGAAAAAAACAAATAATTGATGAGTGAATATTTCTCCTTATGGAAATTTTTTTTTTTTTTTTGCGGTACGCCGGCCTCTCACTTTTGTGGCCTCTCCCGTTGCGGAGCAGAGGCTCCGGACGCATAGGTTCAGTGGCCATGGCTCACGGGCCTAGCCGCTCTGCGACATGTGGGATCTTCCCGGACCAGGGCACGAACCCGTGTCCCCTACATCGGCAGGCGGACTCTCAACCACTGCGCCACCAGGGAAGCCCTCCTTATGGAAATTTTGAAGCTAATAAATGTAAAAGGAATGATAAAAGTGAAAATCACTATTCTGCAACCCTAATGCAAATCTAATGTAAACAATCCAGGCAATGATCAACAATGGCTGCTAATATGACAAAAAGACAATCAACATTATGTGTTTCTTGATGGAAGTATTATACATAATTCCACCTTTGATTGAAATCAAATCTGCTCTGATAATGACCAGTTTACAGGGAAATAAGGGACAAAAAATATGATAAATGATACCTAAGGAAAATAACCATCAAAATCCAGTCTTGGGAAACTATAGAATAATAGAAGAAAAAGTCAGGTTTCTTTAATAAAAAGATGGAGAGAGAGAGAGAGAGAGAGAGATTTGTAGAGCATAAGATACTTAAAAGACATATCAAGTTATATAAGAATGCTAATATTTTAGAGGTACTTATAGATGAAATGATATGATGTCTAAGATTTTCTTCAAAATAATCCAATGGTGAAAGATCTAGCTGAAGACCTATAAATAAAAGAAGACTGGTCATCAGTTGATATATTTGCAGCTGGGTAATAGACCCACATGGGAGTTTATTACACTGTCTTACTTCTGTATACGTTTAAAATTTTCTAAAATTAATAAATTAAAAAATTATGGAAAAAAGCATTTCTCAGAGAAAATATAATTTTAGTCTTGGATCTCTTCATTATTAAAGAAGATATAAACTAGCAATTCAGCTCAAGAACTTTAAAAAGAATGACAAAGCAAACTCAAGGAATATAAAGTAAATTAAAAAATTAAAACATATTAAAAATTTCAGAAGCATAATGTCTTCTATGTCATAAATATTCTTCAGTACATCAATTGATTCCTAATTTCCTGTGTGAGGGCATTTAAATCAAGCAGTCTTAAAATCTAGCTTAATAACAAAAAGTCCTTCTAATGGAATTCCATCAGAATAGCCTCCCTTGTCTTCATCTAACAGATGTAGAATATGTAGACTTATGAGTCCTGGTGTCACAGAATCAATAAAAGTGATGGAAATGATTTCTTTTAAAACAGCATTAGAATACTGGTCTGTTTCTGGGACTTCATATGTATAATCTTAGGACTGTTGACTCTCCTTTGACTTGAACTCTTGCCAATATTCCAAGTGATAAACCCTTAAAGAGTCCCAAATCACTATCAACACATCAAATTCCTTAAGAAGGAGATTTCTAGTCATGCCATCTATAGTTGACTATATTGTCTTCCTCCTACAGATTGCTGTCACCTGGTGCCTACCTTTACTACTTCTATAGAGGGCACAAATGTCTGGAAGACAAGCTTTTCATATGATAATTTCTTCTACTCAGTCAAAATAGATTCTAAAATCAAAATCATTATACAAACATCAGAGATTATAGACTCTTCCATTTAAAAGGGATGCTGGCATTGAGCTGGTTAAGTTTCTGATGTTGAAAGTCATTTTATAACACACTCTGTAAGTAAACAGTAAATATCTAGCCACAGTTTATATCTTTTCAATATTTGTAATCATTTCTTTTTCCCTAAATTGTTCTCCCTAAATTTGCAATAGCTCATGTAAGCATTATGAGCTGCATAATTGGCAATAGCTCATATAGGCATTATTTTACCTATCTATGTAACTATTTGCTTAAGAATTTATGCGATATTGAGAAAATACTTTATTTCTCTGAGGCTGAATTTCTTCATAGATATGAAGAAATTCTATATACTGAATAGTAACACCGTATATTGATGTTGTACAAATTAAATAACAATGTAAACGTTCAACATAGTGCCTGACTTATGAAATATACATTGTATAACTTAGATTTCTCTGGACAAATACAAAAGGACAAACATTTAAGCTCCAAAGTATATTCCTTATGAGTTGTATATTACTATGCTGTTACAGTGGTGACACTATGATATTTGGGCAATAATTCTTGTGTGTTTTAGTCATGACATTCTTTCCACACCATTTAGAAGAAATTTTTAGAGAAAATCATTTATAAAGAAATACAATTTACATTTTTTCTCACAACTTAATGGCAAAAAATTATGAACTATAAGCACCTAATAGAAAAAAAAGTCATGCAAAGAACATTAAAATGAAGCTATTGATGGTGGCTTATTCATGAGCTATTGGTTATGCTGATTTAATTACCCATGGTTATAAAATTTTAGAACAAAAAAAAAAAAATTGAGGACACCCAGTGCAATCCTGGTCATCTCATCTTCTGTACTTGGGAGCATTATTCATCTTTTTAAAGGAAATATAGATCCTAATAAATCAAAACCAAATGTATTCTTCCTTTGTTAAATCTCTTAGGGATATAAATTTGACAAGTTTTGAAAATTTAGGAGGGAACCTTTTGCTTTCTATATCCCTTTAATTCCTTTAATGGAATAGGGTGAGGGTAGAGGGGTGGGGCAAGGAGAGATGAATAATGATATAATTTTGATTTATTATAAGGCATAAGCTAATATTATTTCTGTCCTCCACAGTATCAGATAGAGAAAGTAAAGAAAGCACTTATTTTCAAAAATGAAGTAGAAGAAAAACAAGCACACTGAAATTTATTTTTGATTATATGGTTGCTAAATCAATCTTATTTTCCATTGATTTATTTTGTTTCCTTCAGAGAAATCTATATATTAAAATCTTGCCCAAACAGATAAAGATTTTTTTTTTGCCTTTGTCAATTTTAGTTTCGTTCTTAAATTTGGCACAGGTTTTTCAAACCCAGAAAAACGTTTGAGTTATAGGTGTATAAGAGGTACAACCAAAAGAGTTTCTGTCATCAAAGTTCATGATTTTTTCGTGTGTTACATAAGACAGCAGGCAAAGGTCACCAAAACCTGGTCCCTTCTGAAGGTATAGTTTTCTCCCCTTTCCCTCCTTTTCACTACCACTTATCCCTCCCCACTCCATTAAAATAGCTCTACATAATATACAGACTAATAAGACCCCATTATTTGATAATCTGTGTTATTCTTTACCCACTTAAGACTTATTTTTCCATAATTTTCTTCTATTTGGAGAGACCGTTCAAACATTTTGGCTACTCAAAGCCTATATAAACTCAGGATCCACCTCAAACCCGTTTCCTGCCAAGAAACCATCTTTGATTTCTCTAGTATCTGGAATTAGTATCTCTCCAGTGTAATTACTTGTGAACCCCCCAACCCTGATTAAATTCAATTAACGGACTTTTGCTCTTGCTCCAAGCATCTGAACTTGGTCAGAAGAAAGACAGCAATGCTGATCGATATAATTTTAAATTCATCTACACTGACCTCAAGTTACAAGCAATTCTATCACATTTCCTCACTTCATTAACTTTCTTAGTCTCTTAGGTAAAGGTTTCACATTTTCTCTCTCTCTTAAAACTCCAATACCCCATCCTTCTCCCATTTGATTTCCTTGATTTTTTTGTCATTGAGAAAATATGGGCAACACATGCTCTTCCTACCAAATTTACTAATTTACTTGCATCTGTACTCATACCATCAGTCTTTATTTCCATGACAATGGTAAACTAATGGTACCTCTATATCTGAACAAACTCTTCCTTTGTGCACAAAATTCCATTCCTCTCACTCACCCTAGGGCATTATTCCTGCAGTTGATCCTTTCTCTCCTGCATTGCCATTTTTAATCCTCTTTTATTGGATAATTTTTATCAGCATAAAAACAGTTACAATATCTTCCATGTTAAGAAAAAAAAACCTTTCTTCACCCCACTTCCCCTCCCAGCTACTACTCTAATTTTCTGTCCCTCTTTACAGCAAAAGTTCTCAAATGAGTTGTCCACCCTCACACTCTCCATTTGTCCTTTTATTCTCTCTTGAATCCAAGAGATTCATCAGAAAATCAGTTGGCTTTACCTTCCAAAGACATCCAAATTCCAACAACTTTTCACCACCTTCACCCTCTTCTAAAGAACCATCATTTCTCACCTGAACTAGCGCTTCAGCCTCCCAACTAGTCTTCCTGCTCCCATAAGTGTCCCCACCCCTGCACTCTGAGTGATACTCTTAAAACATAAGTTAGTTAGATCACGATACTCTTCTGCCCAAAACCCACTAAGGATTTTGCATCAAACTCAGAATTAAATTCAAATCTGCAGCATGGTCGGCAAAGCTCCCATGATCTTGCCCTCCACTAACTCTATGATGTCATTTGCTGCTAATTTCTCATTCTGACCTCACCTCATCTCAATCATTCTGCTCCAGCCACAGTGTCCTACTTGGAGATCCTTGAGCACACCGGGCACACTCCTGCCTCAGACATTGGTACTTGCTGTTCCCTCGCCTGAGAAGCTTTCCTCCCCCCACATACCCACACATTTGCCTCTCACTTCCTTTAGTCTCTGCTCCAATGCCACTTCTTAACAGAGAGGCCTCACTTAAACACTCTGTATTATGTCTCTACCTTTCTCCCTCTGCATTATTTTTCTGCATAGCATTTATCAGTACCTAAATATTACATAGGTATTTGTTGAGCAACAGCTTTTCCTGCTAGAATATAATCTACATGAGAGATTTTTTTTTCCACTTCTCTATTTCCAGCATCCAGACTGTATCTTTCAAGTAACTGCTCTCAATAAATATTTGTTGGCTAAATAGTAATATCACATGTTTTATCTTCCTTTATGTTATTTATTATAACTTGTTTGCACTGTATGTAATACATATGTATCTTCTGGTCCATATACATAATATATTTTCTTCAGAGCAACCAATGATGTCAACAATACATCTGTGTTTTGCGGACATTATTTGTTTTAACTCTTATAACAATTCTGAGATTAGGGTTATATTATCCTTATTTTACAGATTTGGAAATGAATCTAAAGAGATTAAAACTGTTGAACATAGTTACCATTCACAAACCTCATTCCTGACACCCCCAAATAAAGGCTCTCCCTGTTACTTTACATTTGAACTTGCTTTTCTAACATTTAGTCCAAACTATGCTATTTGTTGGAAATTTAATTAAGTTAACAGCTCAAACGTAAGCATCATTTATACACCTTTGAAACCTGGATCTATAGAAATGGCAGTTGAATTAACTACTTGACAAGAACTATTTTCCCATTTGCCTTTACTTTCCTCTACGTTCATTAATGAAAGCACACTTAAATACCATGAAATAATGGAGTTGCCTAAATGATTGGGCATGAAAAGCTGGAAAAACACACTGTTTCTGCTCAGTGAGATATTGAAATTTTTATTTTTAGAAATATTTCTGGAGAGAGTAAAGCTTGATGAAGTATATGAAAACTTGAACTGAAATGTTTTATTTATTGACGTAAATTTTTTAAACAATCCAAGCTTTAACTTTTTTTTCATATTTAATCATTTTTATGCCACTAATTTTCTATGACTTTCTACTCATGCACCCATATTCCCTCCCCGAGGCCTTTATATTTCTAATTCTTACACATATAATAAAGGTTGGAACAAACTGATGAGAAAAAAAGTAGAATTCTGCCTTACAAGATCTTTTCTATAATTTTCTAGATGTGCATCCCTTGCTTTCAAATTAGCTACGGTTCAGGAAATGATGCTGCTAAAAACTCCAACGTGAATGTATGAAGATCCAGACATGAAAGAAGCTGGACTTTACATAGAGAATCTTTCCTCACTGACGTCCCTCTCCCTGCCTTGTTCATTTCTGCGTGGGGTTATGCCATCCACCCAGGGGCACAATGTCTATTTCCACAATGCATGGAAATCACCCTGGGTGTCTCTTTTCCCTCTCTATGCTTTCTGTCCCCATATTAAATCCATCACTGAATCTTATTGACTTTACTTCTAAATAACTCTCTAATCCACGAACTTCTCTCCCTACTTATTGTCACAACCCTGGTCTAATTCTCTGGCTTATGGCAACTGGTTTCATACGGTCTTCCAGCTTTCAAACCTTTTTTGATAAACAGCCACTGTGATTTATTTTAAACACAAATCAATTCTTATCTGTGTAAAACCTTTCAATGTCTTCCCATTGCATTTAGGAAAAAATTCATCTCCTTCCCATAAATTATAATGTTCTTTATGCTTTAGCCCAGCTAATACCACTCTCTCTCTCCCTACCTACCATCCAGTGTTTATAACTTCACTGGAACTTTTTCTGGTGGTCATCCAACCACCTAGAATGCTCTTTTCCAGACCATGCAAGGCTGGATTCTTCTGACTTTCAGGTCTCAGTTTAAATGACTCTTCTTCAGAGAGGCTCTCCCTGACCACCCAAAGTAAAGTAATTGTTCTCATTGTATTCTCTGTCAAACAATTTTATTCATTTTCTCTGTAATACTTTTTGCATTCACAATGACATATTTACTTGTTGATTGTATGTGTCTCTCATTACACTGTAGACTTCATGGGAACAGAAACAACGTCTATATTGCTCTCCAGTATACACCCAGGGCCTTGCACAGTGCCCAGCATGTGGTAGTTGCTCAATAGATAACTGATGACTGACTGACTGACTGAATGAATCGATGAAAAACTGAATAAATTGTTTGATTAACTTGGTAAACCAAAATTATTGGGTTCAGATTCTATCACAAGATGTTCAAGCCAAATAAGCTTAATTATAGATAAAATTAAAACATATGTATATATATAACTTTTGAAAATTGTAAAGCACAATAGAATTGAAAGAATCATTCAACAAAAATATATACTCTTTGTTCAAGCTGATATTTATAATTATAGACTAAATACTGGCTCCTTAAAAAAGCATAAATAAAATCATTATTCCATAAATATTATACAGTAGTGCTTTACATTTTTAATAGTATAGGAGTAAATTTGCCTTTGTGGAAACATCAATTTTATCAACAAAGCATTAATTGGCAATCAAACTATAAATGTTGGGCTCCTGAATTAAAAGTGAAGGCGTATCTGACTCAACACTGCGAGTGCTTTATTCTCACAATGTCGCTCATGAAAGCATCTCCTTGTGTCTGTGCCTCGTTCCTCTCCACAGGGCTACGATTTATTTATGTTGTAGCATTGCTTTGGGAAAAGGACACCGCACTGCCCACTTCTGTTGCCTCAAACTCTGGCTTATTCAAATCAGCTTATGCAAATAGATGCCTGAGAGCAGTCTTCTCTCAGTCTCCACCAACTCAGCAGGCATATGTGGATCTTTGTTTAGGTCAATGCATGCCATATATGCGTCCACATGGCATGAAAAATATATTTCTTAAAGGAAAATTCTTAGTATAAAAATTTAAGCTAAAATCACAGAATATAAAATGATGTGGGAGAGAAAGTGTAGTAAATTTGACTACAGGCGTGATATGTAAAGTTATATTATAATCCAAGAAAATTCATTACAGCAGAGATGAGAAAACATTGCCTTATCATCTATTCACTTTCCCAGAATACTGCTGAATTCTGGGAAGAACAAGTGGAAAATAATAACAGTTAAATATTCTGAAGCCTTAATTTTTCTAAGCACTTTATGTACATCAAGTAGTTCATGCCCCACAAAAGTTCAGTGAGGTAGGTAGTATTATTCATTGTGTTTGACAGATAAGTAAACATGACACGTAAATATTAGGTAACTTATACAAAGTCATGCAGCTAGTAAGTGGTATGGATAAGATTTGAGTCTAAAGCCCACATTCTTTTATTGTTTGTTTGTTTTTTTGCGGTACACGGGCCTCTCACTGTTGTGGCCTCTCCCGTTGCAGAGCACAGGCTCCAGACGCGCAGGCTCAGTGGCCATGGCTCACGGGCCTAGCTGCTCCGCGGCATGTGGGATCTTCCCGGACCGGGGCACGAACCCGTGTCCCCTGCATCGGCAGGTGGACTCTCAACCACTGTGCCACCAGGGAAGCCCTAAAGCCCACATTCTTAAATACTGTTCAATACTGCCTCTGATAAATAAGTTACATTCCAATACATTCTTAAAGAACCTACAGATCAGTAAAAGGGAAAGACATGTGCCTAAACAAAGGATTAGTCCTTTTACATAATTAATATTTATAATTTCCAGAATATTTTTACAATATTATTACATTAATTCGTATAGGTAAACAATTAGCGTAATACTTGGCATATAGTATATGCTTGAAAAATGTTCTTCTTCACTGGATCCTCACCGCTACTCTGTGAGGTAGCAGAGAGTAGATGTCAACGTGAGGAAAGCTATTCATGATTATGAATTAACCATGAAATTCTGGTGACATATTCCGCCAGAGTTTATTTCTCACTCAAGCAAAGTGCCATGTTGGTCAGCAAGGGCTCTGCTTCAAGCATGGATCAGAGGCAGTAAAATCTTTGACCACGGTTACCAGTCCTAAACCTCAATCCAACTCCCTCCACCTCAACACATGGCTACTTGGGAAGGCACAGAATGAGGTCAAATGTTGATAGCTCCCTCCATCTCAACACAAGTCATTTCTTTTCTTTTTTATTGTGGTATAGTTGCCATACAATATTAAGCAAGTTTCAGATGTACTACATAGTGATTCACAATTTTCAAAGGCTGCACTCCATTTATAGTTATTATAAGACATTGGCTATATTCCCTGTGCTGTACAATATATCCTTGTATTGACAGCTTATTTATTTTATACATAGTAGTTTGTACCTATTAATCCCCTACCTCTAACTTGCCTCTACTCCTTCCCTCTCCCCACTGGTAACCACTAGTTTGTTCTCTATATCTGTGAGTCTGTTTCTTTTAGGTTATTCAATAGTTTGTTTTATTTTTTCAACACAAGTCATTTCTGCTGCTTACATTTTCCTAATCAGAAGCAGTTATACGACCTGAATGCAAATCCAAAAGAAGTTGGGAAATGTTGTTTTTCTATGGGCCTGTAAAAAGAAAATCATGTAATAAACAAAAAGACTAGTACTGCTACTAGTACTAGTATTCCTCTTTGTCAGAGCAGTATAGTGAGGTACATGAAGGTATAGTGACCTACCCTTGACCATTCAGTCAGTACACATTGAAATGAAACAGCCTTTCTGCATTTTAAATTAGTAGTCATTATGCTAAGTATCATAACCAAAGAGTTAAATCTTATGAAGAAAATAGTTATTTCAGTTGAGAGTTATTGAAAGCCTTCATAGAAGAAATACCATTGAAACTGTTATTAAAGGTAGATAGGATTTGTGTACAGAGAGATGGGATAAGGGAATCCTAGGCAAAGCTACATAAGCAGAGTAGAAGTAAAGTAGTAGAAAGTATATATAGGAACTAACTCAATTTGACCAAATCAGGATAATTATTTTAATGGGCATAAAATTATCCTGCTAAGTGAAAAATTTCACCTTGGTCTGATTGATACAAAAATCTAAGTGCTTAGTTGATATGGACATTAAGACAACTTATTATTTCATGGTTTGATCACCTTTGCTCCTTTTATTGTTAACCCAGACATAGCCTTGGGTTCCAAAATGTACATATGTTACCTGAAAACTCATAATTTATTTAAAGTTTGCTAGTGGTAAAATGCTTCAAAATATTCCCCCGATTTCAAGTATGGTCATTAATGACTGGTATATACTTGAAAAAAACAATCTAAAAAGCCATTAATATAGAAACATTAAATTTAAACAAAACTAGCACTCATTCATTCATTTATTTATTCATTTGGCATTTACCTTTCAAGGATTTATGTTCTAGGCAAAATACTTGATGCAGGTTAGACATGATTGAGATAGGTCACTCACATTCTTTTAAATAGTATAGACCAGTGCACTTCACATAGAATTAGAATAAACAGGATTTGCAATAACAAAGATATGCTTTGTAAGTATTTGTATTTTTTTCCCTTTTTGAAACTCAAATGCAATAATTAAATTAAGTTGGGCACAAATACTGACATACAAAATGGAAGAATTTTTTAAATCATGCCTGTCAGGATTTAACCTAAGTAAAGCAGAGGATCAGTTTTTTCTCTTTCTGTGTATATTACCCAGAACAAAGGGGAGATTCTGAAGCTTTGGCAGTGGACTTGGAAAAGAAGCATACAACATCTCCCTAGGCAAAGTCCTAAAAAGATTTAAACTGTGTGCTTCTGTGAAACATGCTATACGTGATATTATTAGGCTGAAGTAGTAGAAAACAATAAAAATAATACAGCTTTTCATTTGTGTTCGTCTTGAAAATTAGGCAAAGAGGATTCACTCAAGAACAGATTAGTTACATAAAACATGACACATGTACCCAGTTAGAGGGCACCTCCTTGTTTAGATTCTTTGGTCTCTGTGGTTACAGAAGGCTGGGCCAGATGAAGATGGACTTGCCTCATCTTTCTCATAAAGTGAAGGGGTGACAGGCAGATAGCGGCCCACAGCCTTACCACGTGCTGGGGTGTCAGGAAAGAATAGATTGAGTATCAAGGATGACAAAATATCATCAAAATGTTCCATACAAAATTAAAAATAATTATTTCAGGATTTTGGGCACAAGAAGGTAATAGATAGATTTTGATACAAACTATAGTGTGCTATAATTTAAAACCAACTATACATTATAGAAGGCACTCTAGGATTAAAGGAAGTTCCCACAGCAAATAAAAATAAATAATGTAAATGTTCTCTGGGGTTACATTTTTGCAGCTTTATTATTTCGTGGAAACTTCTGATGTGGGAAACCATATTATTCACTGGAGATAGATAGTGATATATGCAATCGACACAGGGTAGAATATTTCAAGTAGAGCTTCAAGGTTTAATTAGAAAAGGCAGGTTAGTGACCCATAAACCTAAGAAAGAGATTCCAGTATTTCTGTCTTAAAAAAAATCAACAAACATACAATCAATAGACTGTTCTTATGGAGCCTTTGATGTAAACGATGAGGGATATATAAAAGAGAATGAGAAAACTTTATGCCTGCTTTGAGAGGACAAAATATCCCATGATGAGCACTGTTGTTTGTCAATTTTAAGAACCCTACGAGAAGAGGAGGACTGGAGACTAATATGCAATAATCAGAGAGTGATATAAGTTGGGATAGAATGAAGAACTAAATTGTTGGTTTTCACTCATCTTATTATAGAGTTTTGGAGAAAAGGGCTATCTGCAAATACTAGGTTAGACAGAAAAACATCCAGAGAAAAGTGAGCCTTGAGTTGAAGCTTAAGTGAAGGGAAGAAAAGATATTGAAAAGAAGAGGGTAGAGAATTCCATGACAGGGAACTGTATGAACCTAGGATATAGAAAGGTGATAAAACTTGGAAGTTGACATCAGGGCAGAGTTGGAAGTTGCTTGAGATAACTTAAGGAGGATCAGACAATGATAAAAATCATGGAATTGATATGTTCAGCAGAGAATTCATTGAAAGTCATTTTTTAAAAAGTGTGATGTGATAATTACGCTCAGTGTCTTCTGAAGAATAGCCTGGAAAGATTAAAAAAGATGAACAGAAAGTTGAGATGTGATGTCAGGGAGACCACAGATTGTACTAATTAAAGCATGAGATGATAAGGGGCCAGGAATACTCTATGTTATATAAAGAGCAACAGATGATCTTCCTTGATTATTAAAATTAACCCATCCACAGTGATACTCCCTAATCCTCTTCACGCACTGCTTTTTCTTAGCTTTCCTAACCATTTTATTTTTATTTATTGTCTCTCTCATCTCTACAATAGGTAATCTTTTTTGTTTTGTTTTGTTTTTTCAGTGTTGTATTTCCACAGCCTAGAACAGGGCTGGACACATGATACGTGCTCAATAAATTTTTTTTGATAAATCAATGAGTAAATATTGCAAAAATCCTGAAGAAAGTGATCCTTAGGAGCAGACTGAATATAAAGAATGCCTACTCCTGGGCATATATCTGGAGAAAACTATAATTTGAAAAGGTACATGCACTGCAATGTTCACTGCAGCACTATTTACAATAGCCAAGACCCAAGTATCCCTCAACAGATGAATGTATAAAGAAGATACGGTGTGTGTGTGTGTGTATATATATATATATATATATATGTGTGTGTGTGTGTGTGTGTGTGTGTGTGTGTGTGTGTGTGTGTAAGGCAGACAGAGAAAGACAAATATCATATGATATGGCTTATATGTGGAATCTAAAACAATGATACAAATGAACTTATTTACAAAACAGAAATAGACCTACAAATATAGAAAACAAATTTATGGTCACAAAAGCGGAAAAGGGGAGAGGGATAAATTAGTTTGGATTGACCTATATTCACTACTATATATAAAATAGATAACCAACAAGGACCTAATGTATAGTACAGGGAGCTATATGTAATATTTTGCAATAACCTGCAAGGGAAAATAATCTGAAAAAATATATATAACTGAATCACTTTGCTGTACACTTGAAACTAACAACATTGTAAATCAACTATACTTCAATTATAAATGAATAAATAAATAAATAATAAATAAAATAATGAGGAGTAAGATAAAACTAAAATAATGATTCCAGAGAATACAACGTAGAATATTTTTTAAGTGATGGGAACAATTGAAGAGTTTTTATTCAATGGGGGTAGTTTGGAATTAGTTTTAGGTTGGAATCTAACATTAGTAAAGTTTTATTTGGTTAGTATTTTCTTCCCACACTTAACACAGTACCTACAAAGTTGGTGTTCTATAAATTCATTTTGAAAGAATACATTCTATATTGAGTTTAAGGATTAGTGAATGTGCTCTGTTTGGAGTTGGAAAGGTAGGTCTGAAGAGCAGGGAAAAATAGGAAAGGTAGATATGAAAAGTTTCAGCATAGAAGCTGGACGATCTGGTGTGGCAAAGGAATTTTCAGAGGTTGGAAATGCATAAGTGTTTTCATGTGTTCATGCAACTAATTTTGTGAAAGAAAGGTTACTCTCATTTGGTTAAAAACTTGTTTTAGCAAATTTAGAAATTAATTTGAGAAATTTGCAACCTGGAGGCAGAGCATACAAGCACTAAACTTTGGAATTAATTTTACGCATAGGTGTCTTTTATTCATTAAGTAAATTTCTGAAAAGTTATATGCAAATCAAATAAGGGCAAATCTAATAACATTGACTCACATTAGAAGAGCTATTTTATATGCATTTCTGATTGATTTGCAATTGGCAGTCCTTCATAACACCTTCATCCTCTCTTTGCCCTTCAAGATTCTGTCAATTAGTTGATGAACTGTCAGCATTTAAATTCTTCAGGAGCTTTACTATTTAAAGGATGCCTGTAGTGAATGCTTTAGTTGTATGAGAAAATCATATTGGGATATATTGAGTTTTATAGAGAGTAAGGAACATGTACTATGACACCTCAGAAAAGTTTTAGTATCATAAGTACACACAAAGCATGGAATGAAATAATAGTTGTTTAAAACACAACAAATGTTGATGCAAGTTAGTTTGTTGAAGTTAGTTTGTTGTTTGTCCCCTTTAAGGGAATATATATAATGCTTTCAATCAGTGCGAGAATTTGACCAGCTATTAAGGTCTCTGAATTCAAATTTTCCAAGACTGGGGACTTGATATGAAAACTCGAAAATGCCATTGATTTGCTTCTATTTCATTCTCTTTTGTCTTAAGACAAGCTTAATATTTTTACTTTGGGGATATTTTAATTATGTGTGTCTGTGTGGATAAGTGTGCCTCCAGTATATAATCTGTACATACACATAAATAATTAGTCAACTTACTTTTTTCCCCTTCTCCTTGGAACATCTGTTTGTGAATAATTTGAGTCCACTTGAACCAATTAACATCTTCAAGAAAATATTTTGTACACCAATTACATGCAAATGTTGGGGAAACAAATTTGAATAAATTTTGAACCTGACTCAAAGAGTTCTGAAATCCATGATCCAAAGATCTCCCAAGGAACCCAGAGAGCAGGGGTCCTCGTCCAATTGTCCTTTTTGGACCCCACGGCACTAATGAAAGCTGTGCAGTCCATAGTTGAAAATAACGTGTCCTCTGATCTGAAGATAGTCAGATTTATTGCATTACGTATTAATATAGTTACCCCTTCTCCCTATCTTCTGATAAAGATACAACAGTATGAGTAACAAGCCAGTGAGGCCTCAGGCACCGACTCTTTTCTGATGTAAACCTCTTCCAAAACAAACACACTTATCTTCTTCCTCACCACTCTCAGCTATTCTCCTTTTCTCACCAAAATGTATGATTTTGATGCTGATGGTCTGAATTTCCTTCCCTAGGCATTCCTGCTAAAGATACAGGCAGAACCAGCATGATCATCACACTATAATACTGTTCTTAATCTTTCCGAAGATTAAATAATGACTGGGAATGAGAGTAAATTATAAAGGAAAATACAATTGTGTAATTCTCATATGTGAACATACTCTGAGTATTATTGAAGATAGACTAAAATATGTTGCGGTTACACCCCTCCCCCCAAAAAAAATCCTTTAAAATCTCAGTGGCTTTCAGCGACAAAAGGTTTGGATTTTTTTGTTTGTTTTGTCTTCCTTATTCCTGCAACATATTCATCTCAGGTCAGTGGTGAGCTCTGTTCCTTTTTGTCTTTGTGGGGTGGGGCGTACAAGCCAATATGGTTTCATGTCGATGGCAAACAACTGTGTCTTCCAAAGACTTCCAGCTGGAAGCGGCCCGCTCAACTTACCTTCACAATGCTTTGACCAAAGTATGTCACATGTCTATGCCCAACCTCAAGGGGATGGAGAGCGCTGTCTCATCAGGTGCCTGGAAGGAGGAAAATTACAAATCACAAGTGCTCTTAAAACTAGCTCACCCTGAACTGAATAAGCAATGTGTGTATATACTTTTTTTTAAAATATAAATTTTCAGTTTAAACCAGTTCAAAAGCATTTTGGAAAGAATAAACCACTACATAAGTATACGTACTATTATTATTAACATATTTTAGGCAACATATGATCATTAGAATGGAGAATTTGGTAATTATAATAAATGACTAGTTTTAAAGTGTCCTTCGCTTTTTTCCCCCCCATTCATAGAGTATTTATTGAGTACCTCTGATTTTCCTGGTACTGAGCACATAGGAATAAGTGAGACATATAGCCTCCTATCAAGGAAATTACAATCCAGTAGAAAAGAGTCACTAGTAAATCAACAATAATGACAGATTACATTAAATGTGATGACAGAAACAAATAAGTGATGTAAAGAGAAATTTCATAAAGTGATGTCAGGATGACTCTGCTTGCCCAGGTAGATTGCCAAGAGTAGGTGACTTTGAGATGAGTCTTAAATACTGAATAGAGATTATTATAGAATGGATAAGAAAGGTCTGGACAAGCACAGACATGAGAGTTTATATAATGGTGAGAAACTGCAAGGACTTCCGAGGCTAGAGAATAGATTTATGAGGGCAAGGGGTCCACAAAGCAAAGTATAAGTTGAGAGATGTAGACAGATACATTTGTGTCATGCTAAAAATTTTTCAACGTTTCTGAAAGATAGTGGTGAAACAGTAGACTTTGCCTTAGAAAGAACATTCTCTTGGTAGGTGAACAGATCTTCATTACCTTGTATAATACCTAGTATATAATCGGCAGTCAACAAACAATGCTGACAGAATGAGTGAGTGAATGGTGGCATGTAGGCCTCACTGCAATACATTAACCAATTTTTGGAAATTTTTGGAAATATCATACATTCAAAATGTTGGTAATGTTTATGACAAGTATTTCTGAATAAAGACTCAGAAATGCAACTATTAATTTATTCATTTCCAGATTTTCTAAATTCATTCCTGTAACAGATTTTGCTTCTATGCAAAGCACTACATTAAGTGCTATGAGAAGCGAAGGTACTGACATATAGATTTATTTTTTCCTGCAAGGACTATAGAGTCCAACAGCAAAAAGAATAAGACCCATGCTCAAATAATTGCTTCAATGTGGTATATGGTGAAAGGAATAAAAGAAAAACAGATTGGTGCTTACTCTAGGCCAGTGGTTGTAAATGCTTTCTGGAAGAGGTTATCATTCAGGCTGGCCTTTGACAGATTTATTATAGACTTTTAGAGATAGTCAAGTTAGAAGTAAATAAACAGCAATGCCTATTTCGAACAATCTGATCCATTTTGTTTTTATTGTTGTTATTTATGTTAATCCGTCGAAATTATGAGTCAGACTAATTTTTAACTATGCAGCTGATTCAAGTCAGTGAGATACCCCTGAATTTATCTTGCATACAAGTTAGCTCTCAATGCACCAGCTACTCATATTTAGTTACCTTTCCTGACTTGTGGAACAAATATTGACGGTTTGTTTTTGTCACCAATATTTCCAGAAAATTAAAATTTATCAGCCTTTCAAACCATTTTCCAATTTTATCCTTTGGGAAAAAGGTGGTAATGGAATGATTAAGTACATATGCAGATTTTACAGGAAATACATTATATTTTATAACCTGATAAAATGCTTGTTGATAAAATGCTTTCATTATATTATTTTATTTCATAAATTTATTAATCATTAGAGTATTTGTTATGTTCCAGAAAACGTACCAAATGATTAATAATACCAGATTCATTAAGCCTATTGATTTACCAAGCATTCAACTATTTGCTTGGCACACCTTATTAATTTAATCCTCAAAATGATGATACAAGTATTGTTATTCTCATTTTACAAATGAGAAAATTTAAGCGTAGAGAGTAATCTGCCAAATGTCACATAAACAATATGTGGGGATCCAAGATTCAAACCCAGATCTGTCTTTTCCAAATCATACTCTTAATTTCTATACAGATTGAGGAAATAGTGAAAAAAAAATCTGACTCATCCTAATGTCCACCCAGGATAACTGACATATACAGAAACCACAATACTGTAACAGAAGTGCTGAAATGGGGACTGGAAGTTCTAAAAGGCAGAGTCTGTCTTTTCCCTTTTGGAATCCCAATGCCTCACCTTGTTCATTGGTGTATAGTAGTTGCTTAGGATACATTTGTTGAATGAACAAATGAATAAATAACTACAAAGAGATAAAAGGAGAAATTGGAGCGTCAGGAGACTTTTTTTTTGCATAAGAGGAAATTGAGAGGTTAAATATCTGCCCCAAACAAAACATCTATTCTAATCAAAATTAGGCTTGAGCCCAGACCATCTAACTCTATTCTTTTCCATGGTACCACAGCTGCAGGAAGATAGCATACAGACACAGATGACACTTGTCCTTTATTAAGATGACAATATCCTTGAACTCAGGTGTCGCTCTGTATTTACTGTAAAGCTCCAGTGTGTTATTGTATGCATGGGGTGGAGGGTTATGTAGTGATGAGAGCATGAGCTCTCAGGCAGGTATGAGCAGGTTCAGATTTAGGCTCTGCCCTTTATCTCAGGTAAGTTGCTTAACCTCACTAAACCTCAGTGTGATCATTTATAAAATGGACATGTTGTGCCCGATCCATAGAACTGTGAGGATTGAATGTGAAAACTCGAGAAACGTGCTTAGCACAGTGTCTAATGCACAGTTCAAAAGACCTGGCTGTTATTTTGTATCATCAGATGTATTTGCTTAGTAGGACTGCTGCAGCAAAGCACCCAAAACTAGGTAACTTGAAACAATAGAAATTTATTGTCTCACAGTTTTGGAGCCTACAGCTCTGAAGTCAAGGTGTTGGCAAGGCCATGCTCTCTCTGATGGATCCAGGGGAGAATCCTTCCTTGCCTCTTCTAGCACCTGGTGTTTGATGGCAAGCCTTGAGGAATGTATTACTCATTGTTTAGCTTGAGGATGTATTACTCCAGTTACATGGCTGTCTTCTCCTCAGGTGTCTTTACATCATCTTCCCCCTGCACGTGTCTCTCTGTGTCCAAATTTCCCCTTTTTATAAGGATACCAGTCATACTGGATTAAAGCCCACTCTAATGACTTCATCTTAACTTGATTACCTCTGTAAAGATGCTATTTCTAAATTAGGTACTTGGGATTAGGATGTCAACATATCATTTTGGGGAGACAAAACTCCACCTTTAATACCAGGCATCTACTTTTAACACCGCTCCTTAAAGGAGCCATGTAACTTCAAATCTCCCAACCCAGAAGAGCTGTATAGAAAGCACTTTTCTGAGAACGTTCTCTTGTGCGTCCTACTTTTCTGTACCTAGCTTCTCAGCTATCTCCTGACAGCCTCAATTGAGAGTTGCCTCTTGGGTCTGGTTTAGATGTCACTCCTGGTCTAATTAGGGGAGTCTCTTGCTGAACCTGCAACCTCTGTCCCCAGTGGCCCCTGAGTTCTGTTCTTCTCGCATCAGTACTGCCTTTGGTGGTGAGACTGCCTCCCTTGGAGGCCAACCTTGTCCTTATTTTACCTTCATTCATCCTCTATTGACATAGATGATAGTAGTAACTGCTCATATTTATTGAAAGCTCTAATGAGCTAGGAGTTATATCAAACATTCGACAGGCATTGCCTCATTCAATCCCCACAACAGCCACATAAAGGTTACAGATGAGGAATCCAAGGTTCAGAGAGGAGGTTAACTTGCTCCAAATTGCACAGCTAGGAAAAGACAAAGCTAGAATGTAAGCCGAAATGTGTTTAACACAAAAGATTGGTTCTTAACTATACAGTCTCTGCCCTAAAGGAGCACAGAATATAGTAGAAAAATGAGACCACAAAATCAGTAACTATAGAAAGTAAAATGAATGGAATAAGAGATAAACATAAAAAACTGTGTGGACACCCATCAAGGGTCTTAATCCCCATGGCAGTTATCAGGGAAGGCTGCTGAAGGATTATAATTCAGTAGGCATACATGGAAGCATGTGTCATGGGCAGAAACAGGTAAAAGAAGAGGGACCAGGAAGGGCTTGTATAGCATACAGAGGTCTGCAGTCTTAAAAGATGGTAGAGGGATGGAGAGCATACCAAGAGGAGATGGCATTAAAGATTCTTATTTAAGCAAGGAAGTGACATGATTTGTTCACATGTTGGGAGATTCATTCTGAAAGGAATGTGGAGAAGAGATCTGACAGGCACACATTGAGAGGTAGGGCATGTCTATTTCATGAAACAGATAAGAAACCATGAGGCTAAGATGGTGGCTGAAGGAATGGAAGAGAGAGAGGATTTCAGAGAGCAGGTCTAATCTATCGCACTTGGACCTGACTTAATGTGTGCAAGAGACAGTAAACAATGAAATAACTTCCAAGGTTCCAGTGTGATACTTGATGGGTGCAAAGCATTGCTTTTCACTGGAATAGGGAATGAGAAGGGAAATCAGGTGTGGATAAGATGGGAGGCAGTCATGGCTTTAATTCTGAATTTGTTGAGTGTGAGGTACATGAGGTTATGTAAGTGAAGGAATTTCAGAACTGGAAAAAGAAGTACAGATATGAAACCAAAGAGATTAAGTACAAATCTTGTATTCCTGACTTTGAATTGAAATGTCAGTATGAGCTCATGGTGCGTCTTCTCTAAAAGAAAAAGTTAGCTCTATCCATTGAAAAGACCTAGAAATGAAGACCAACCTGGTAGCAATAGACAAACACTTATTGATCAGATTTTGGTCTGTAAATACCATTTTCCCCTAACAGGAACCAAACTATTTTGGAAAAATAGCTGGTTCTAGGTCTGGGGAAAAACATGTACAAGTTGATTCTGGAACACCTTATCATACCAAAAGCAAGGAAACTACCTATCCAAAAGACCCCGGAAATCATTTTGAAGACACTGTCTGGCCAAAAATAGGATAACCAGAGTATCAATAAGATTAACAACCTAATGGTTTGAAACACATCAAACACTTAAATCCATAAGTTTGTAATTTTATATATATAAACTTTTCTGAATGTTTGAAATGTTTCTTAATAATAATGCAAAAAAAATAGGCAGCTAGTACAATGCCTTGCACAATAAAAGACATAAGTTGGACTTCTTTTTATTATCACAGCCTGAAAGTAGCTAGCACCTTTCTATAACTCACTTTATTCATGTTTTCATGTTAAAAAGTTTATTTTCCATTGATAAAAACTTGCTAATTCAAGGGAAACTGTTGAATTATCTTATTCCTCTTGGTTCTCATTTTTTAAAAGGGAACAAATGAAAATCGATAATTAGTAAACTTGTTTTTCTCAGCTTCAAGTTACCTGAAGAAAATCACTGCAACATAATAATTTTATATGTAACCAATCTTGCCATGGACCACATTGCTTTTGTCTTTTGTGTTTAATACAAAACTGCTTTACTCCACATTTTGAAATGTTTTCATCTTTCTCATAAAAAGAGGGAGGCACATAACATATTACTGATTTTCACTAACAAGTGCTAGACCATGTGAAAAACCTCATGGGGTTAATTTTCTGTTTTTTGTTTTTCCCATGCTAGGCTGATTGAATGTGTCCCATGACTTAGTTCAACCTCAAAACATGGCACTGGATCAATCAGTAGGTTTGACACAACTTCAGCTGCTCTGATATAGGATTCATTAAAAAGGAGTCATATTCATGAGATATTTTAGCTGATAAAAGAGAAAAATAAAAGTGTTTGTGTCCTTGCTACTTTTTCCCAAGGGGAAAGGGAAGAAAGGGGTGTTGGTGGGATAAAAAAGAGTCAAGGGAGTGGGGGCCATGTTTCTTGGATGCAGGAATCTTAAGGTCTGCCTTTTGACTTCAAGATTAAGCTTTGTTCCCATGGTAGTATGGGTTTCCAGATTGGGATGTCCAGGTCCCTTCATATAAATATATTCTTCTAAACCTCTGCTTTTTTCAATTGGGTTACTGTGTTCTATTTTAGTACACTTCTCACTCTATAATCTAAAAGAGAGACTTTGATACCGGAGCTAAATTAAAGAGACCTTGCTTGTTTTTACATAAAGTGAGAGCCATCAACCTTCTTGAGAACATCATGTTTTGATTGATAGATTTTCTCACTGGCTCTTTTCTCTCAACTTCCCCTTGGTAGAGGACCTCATCAACTTCCCTATTCTGTTTTGTTTTCCATCCATCTCAGTGAAGGAAGATGGCTCCATGAAGGCTGACCCTATTGCCCATCTCACCTTCTCACTCTTTTCTGTCTCTTTCAAAATCAAAAACAAGCTCTTCCCCTCCGGCTTCCTTATTCACTCATACTTCTATTGGTTCTCAGCCATCAAATGTGTGCACTGATTGTTCCTTTCTTGGGAAAACAGAACAAAAAAGTTTTTACCTTGTGACCTCCTCCAGCCACTATTCTATTCCCCTCACATTACTGATTCTTAAACTACAAGAACAAATAATCTGGACCCAATGCCTCTGTTTCCTTACTGCCTTCTGAATCCTGGCTTCCTCTTGACCATTTCATGTCAAATAAAATTGTACATGTGACCAGGTACCTAATCACTGCATTTAGTGGCTCAGACTCTGTCCTCATGTCCCACATCTGCATGACAGATTTGATCTGTGTTCCTCACACATCCTTTGTGAACTCTCCCTCCAAGATCTACTTGACACTGGGAAATCCTTGATATCTTCAAACATTTTCAACCATTAATTCTCTGTTGCACTGGCTGCTCTATTTTTCTTTACTCGTATACTTTTCTTTCTAAAACTTTCCAGAATATTGGGCCTGTAGGAGGATAATATACAGTATCACTTGATTCTACTGCATAATTTTGAACCAAGTGAAAAACTGAACATGGGAGATCAGCAATTGGATATTAACTGTTTCTATAGATCCACGGCCAAAAAGGGATGCTAATATTCTTTGTCTCTCCACTTATCCTAAGCTCAGAGCTTGAAGGAATCTATTCAAGGAAACAAATTGGCTCTGCAGGGCAGACATACTTACGCAGAATTGTTGCTTCCCACAAAAAGGGGGAAATGAATCTCCAGATCTTTCAGGCTTTAAATAGATAAGATTTACCCAGTGGAAAAATGTGAACCAGTGAATGTCACTGCACTCCCAGTCAGATAAATCACTGCTCCCTCTTGGGGAGAAGTGATTAAGACACATCATGAGTGTTACTCTAGTGCAGGTTTTTCCATAAGGAAATACGGAACTATATATACACACAGTGTGAGGTATTCTTCATTCTTATGTTAATCATCATCTTTATGTAGATAATTCTGTCTCTGAGTTTGATGTATGCCTAACTTTACAATGTGAAACTTACTCACCCGCCTCTACCCCATGTTCTTCTCCATTATAGCCAATGGCAATACCACTCCCAGTCATCCAGACAAAAAACTTTGGCATCATCTTTAATTCATGAGTCTCCTTTCTTCCTGTTGCTTTTCTTTCAAAATGTCTCTCGTACTCATCCTTTCTCTTCAATTTGTACATCTACCACTCTCTTCTACTCCTTATTTATCATCCATGCATTCAACAACTACTTATTAAGTACATACCAGGTGCTAGGAAATGTTTTAGGCAGTGGAGATATAACAGAAGGGTAAACCATGGATTCAGCCCTCATGGGGCTGAGAAGAGCACACAAAGGTTTTTATCCATCTCCTTTTGATTCAGTTATCAGAACATACAACATCTGCTAAAGCTGAAGCCCACAGTCTTTGAAATTTTTCTTTCATTGCACTCCCAGTCTACACATCATTAGTACAATTCAGATGGAAATCCTGAAGAGATGCAATATTGCTAACAGACTGCACTTTCCCAGAAAATTTGACCTCCCAAATTTGATTTATTTAACATATTTGCATTTTAATGCATTTTTCTGAAAGGGTAATCTCATCAAGATGGGCTGCTGTGGTTTTACTGAGTAATTCACAATTTTCAGCTCATTTATATGTATTTATTAATGTGCAGTATGAATATTTGCACAATGCACAGGCACATATGGATTGTGTCCACCAGAAATGCACATTTAAAAATTTCAAAGGCTGAGCATTTGGTATCTTGGTTACCTTACAGATGTTCCTCCTCTAGCTTAATATACTCCATTGAGTCAGTCCCCCAGTTTTAAGGTTAATAATAAGTAACACTTCTGTGGTACCCTACAATTTATAGTATACCCTTTTCTCATACATTAACTCATTTAATAACATGTCTGACATCTTGGGGAAGCTCAATAACCTCTTGAAGCTACAGAGGGACCATTTAAAGGGCCAGTTCTCCTCCAGCCTCTGTCACTAACCTTCAGTGATGCAAGTTCCTAAGTCAATCCTGACTAAGCTGTTACATTTAGTTGTGGCACATGGACATGGTCAGTGGATGTGGCCAGAGAAATTCTGACATGACCAGATTAAATTCTGGCACTCTCTCCTTCCACCAGCCCCAGCCTCCTTTCAACTCCATTTTCTAGGCTCAGTTGCCACAAATGTGTTTTTTTCCAATGTCTCTTTCCTAGTTCTCTAGCTCTTCATGGGAATTGGTATGCTTTTCCTTAATCATTGGGACAGGGTGCCTATTTCTGCCAGCTGCTGCCATGAGAAGGAACTCTGGCAGAAGAACCCTATCTACATTCTTCTCAGATATTGGATGGGATGTTTACATTAATACGCTGAATTCTTGTCTGAAATGTTCACAATATTCCTTAGGACATATATATGTGTATATATATATATATATATATATATATATATGAATATATATTCCAAAAGACTGTTGCAGGTACATATCAGTCTTCATTATTTCTAAACATCATATTTTATCATCTTTCAAATACAGCTAAGTCATAATTTATACCTTTCTGTATGGGATTAAAAACTCTCACAAAACATGTCACCTTTATGTGTAAGAACAAAACTATAAAGATATCAAAAGTTTTATTAGTATGATGATGTCTTTCTTATAATTTTCCACACTTTAAATATTTCCTTTTTAATTTTTTATTGATGTTTTGTGTACAGTTCAATGAATTATAACCTATGTATATTTCAGATAATTGTCACAACAATTGGGATGCAGAACAGCTCCATCACCCAAAGAACTCCCTTGTGCTATTTCTTTACAGTCACCCACACATCCACTCCTAGCCTGTGGCAACCACTGATCGGTACTCTATCACTGTAGATGTGTCTTTTCCAGAATGACATAAAAATCAAATTGTACAGTATATAACCTTTTGAAACTGGCTTCCTTCACTCAGCATAAAGCCTCTGAGGTTCACCCAAGTTATGGAGTTTTATTCCTTTCTATTGTTGTGTAGTATTCCTTAATATGGATATACCACAGCTTGTTAATCTATTCAAGTATATCTTTTAATATATTTATATTAAATATAAATGGTATTTGTAGAATTGGTACAACATATTAAAAACTGTCAATATGATGCAATAGAAATTTCTTGGGAACCGGCCAGATCTAGGTTCAAACACCAGTTCTGCTACTTATTAATCATGGGCAGTAGGAAAGTATCTCTGAGATTCAGATTTGGCAAAGTGGGAGGTAATGGTACTTAATATTGCAGGGTTCTAGAATTAACTACATACAATTGAAACATGTGAAGTGTCTGGCACATAGTAAATAGTCAAACGTGTCTGTATTACCTCCCATCTGCCACTAAGTTAAGGTAGCATAGTATATATTTTTAGAAATTTTTGTCTTCCTGATTTTCAGGTGTGGAAACTCATAATATTGACCTTATCGTAATGGATCCAATAAGGTCATAATATTGACCTTATTGTAATGTTTTGTGAGCAGATGGGAGGTAATCTATTCTTACTATGCCTGTACAGACCTTTGCAGAGCATAAATTCTTAATAAACATGTCTCTAAACAAATGCATACCACTAGTTTGCATGCTTTTCTAGTACAAGGTTATCTTATGGAATAATTTTCTAGAGGACTGGAATCTGGTAAACTTGTTTTGAGCAGCACCAGCAGAACTGGGGGCCCATGTAGTCTGATGAGATATATAACAGAATATATATATATATATATATATATATATTTTTTTTTTTTTTTTTTTTTTTTGCGGTATGCGGGCCTCTCACTGCTGTGGCCTCTCCCGTTGCGGAGCACAGGCTCCGGACGTGCAGGCTCAGCGGCCATGGCTCATGGGCCCAGCCGCTCCACGGCATGTGGGATCTTCCCAGACCGGGGCACGAACCCGTGTCCCCTGCATCGGCAGGCCGACTCTCAACCACTGTGCCACCAGGGAAGCCCAAGATGCATATTTTATCTGCTCCTCATCATGCAGTCATACATAGCCAGGTGGAGAGAAGGGGGCAATATTTAAATACAAAGGAGGCTTGGGTGATTCAGAGAGCATTGGTAAAGCCCTCTGATGAAGCTGATTTCTAAGCACTCTTATCTCACCTGATACTGGACTCCATTACCTGTCAGTAATTGATTTGTTGCAATTCCTGGAGCGTAGCATTTGGCTTCCTTATCAATATGAGCAAGAAGCAGCAATTAAATTTCTGACCCAAAGGTAAAAAATATGTGTGTGCTTAGCCCAGACTCCCCATATTATATTCATTTTATACTTCCGGCTGTACAACTGAGTAAGACTGTCCTTCAGACACCAACATTTATCGTCTGAAAATCATGTTGAGGAGGGTTTCAGAGCAGTTGTATTGCCAAGTAAATAGTTAAAGTTATGTACCATTGAATCAATTTTAACTCATGTTTTCTGACTTTTACAATGAGGTAATAAAAATTTACTTGGTCTCAAACTTAACTTTAAAGAGTTCAACTGGAAATCCATCAGACTGGGAGGCACAGACATCATTAAACATTGAGTAAATATGACTTATTTTTTCCTAACGTTACAATTTATGAAATAATCACCTGGATATTTCAGCAATCAAGCTTATTTGTGTTGATCTTGTATAGGTTGATCCACTTGCAGTTGCCAATTTCATATGGTTCAACCTAATGAAGCATTCTAATATATTGAATTGGGAGAGCAGTGGGATGCTCTTACGGACTGCATTATGCGCTCTCACCACTAATATGTTGAAGCTCTAACCTCCAATGTGACTGTATTTGGAGTTAGGGCCTCTAAAAGGGAGATAACTAAGGTTAAATGAGGTCATAAGGCTGGGACCCTAATCTGCTAGGATTGGTGTCTTTGTGAGAAGAGTTAGAGCTACCTCTTCATGCGAGGGCAGAGGAAAGGCCACATGAAGATACAGTGAGAAGGCACTGTCTACAAACCAGATAGAGCGGTTTCACAAAAAACCAACCCTGATGGCACCTTGATCTTGAACTTCCGGCCTCCAGAAATGTAAAAACAAAAATTTCTGTTTTTTAAAGCCACCCAGTCTATGGTATTTTGTTATGGCCACCCAGGCAGACTGATATAGGTATCAATTCCCAATCCTCCCAAAATTTTCACCTCTGGTTCAGTAGCTAAGTTGTTATCCAATATTAAAAGGACATAGGGCATCTACTCCTCAAGCCTATGGTCTAATTTACAGGTCCACTAAACACTAAAATGAAAACTCTGTGTTCTGTCAGAGCAGCTTATGTTTATGCTCCTGTAGAATTACAAATAGGTATCTTGATTAGTAAAAACCTGATTTACTCAAACTGGACTCCACATAGACTGGGACCCTCAATTAAGTGGTAGTATTCTGCATACTACTTTTTGGAAGACTGATGTTGTCATCTCTCTTCAGTAAATGGAGTGGGGGGAGTGTAGTTTTAAGAATCAGAGATTCTTAGAACTATTTTAGCATACAGTAGTCACTCAATAAATAGTATTGTGGTTTCAAATAAATAAAAATATATTTCAGGCATTTTTTTTGCAAAATGTCCAGAGTTTATCCTACCATCAGCACTTACAAAAATCAATCTCCTACATCTAGAATCACTACAATAATAAACAGTAAGAGCTGAGCTTCAAAATGATGACCCCTATGTCAGATCATCAAAGAAAAATGTAGTACATTCAGCACAATTTGATTACTAATTTAAGAGTTCTGACAAAGAACGTTAGAGGGTTTCTATTAATAAAAGCAGTAGTTCCCCAGGATACCCTATTTCATGAGCCTTTCTAAAGTTAATTAAGATTTTACTATTCATGTTCTTCTATTTTTATTGGCGATCTGTATGAGACAAAAGAAGTATTAAAGCAAGTCATCAGTAAGTGGAAAACAAGGTAAAATATTTTATCCTTATCAAGTACATTAAAGGCCCCATTACACATTGAAGCATTGATTATAATAACTTAATTGATAAATAATGAAATATGATTAATCACACCTGATTTAATAACAAAGGGTGATAATCACAAGAGTAACAAAACAATATGCACAGTGATGTTTCTCTTCCAAATACTTCCCCCACTTTCCTTCAAAGTGATGCAATCTATAAATACTTATACTTTAATGGCAATTTTTCTGCTACTTACTAGCTTCCAATTCAGCAAGTAAGACATTATTTCTTTACTTGACCAAAAAATTACTTTCCATGCTTATAGGTGTAAACTTGTAGGTGGAAAAAGCTCAGTAATTTATGAACACACTCAAGAATGATGAAATTTAGGGCAGAAATTCATCATGCCAGAAGCCTTTGTGCTCTCACTAAAATAGCATTCCAAAAATCATCTGATTTTTTTTTTTTTTTTCGGTATGCGGGCCTCTCACTGTTGTGGCCTCTCCTGTTGGAGAGCACAGGCTCCGGACGCGCAGACTCAACGGCCACGGCTCACGGGCCCAGCCGCTCCGCGGCATGTGGGATCTTCGCGGACCGGGGCACGAACCCGTGTCCCCTGCATCGGCAGGCGGACGCTCAACCACTGCGCCACCAGGGAAGCCCCAAAATCATCTGATTTTAAGCTAATAGTGCTAATAGTTGATCATGGTCCGTGTGTGAACATAAGGAACCATTCTGAGTGTCTAATTTCTGTTGTATCTTTGCTTCGATCATTACCTAGTACATTGGAGAACAACCAAACAAACGCTGATTGGCATTCACAAGCTGTATCTTTGACAAAGGACCTGCAGCTGTCAACAGCATAGTTGGCGCCACATGCTCCATATCGCTGCTAAAGAAACTGTTTCTCAAAGTGTTAGCAGGATTTGTGATTTTGTTTAGTAGGATGGTTCTCATTTATCATAGCTCACATGACGACTTTCAGGTGTCTTCAAGTAACATGAAGTTACAAAGACAGTTCAGCAGAATTTTATGCAGGCACTGTTCCAAATGGATCAATAAAAGTTTTGCTGATCCAGCAGTGGCAGGATTAATTATACCAGAAGAGTAACAATAACCGTAATGATCACTTATTGTGGTGAATGGCCAAGGTTCTGTATCACGTCTTAGTGAAGTAGGCAACATTATCCTCATTTTAGGACACTACAGAAATTAAAATGACTTGGGCCAAGGTCCCTCAGTTATAAATCTACAGAGTAAAGATATGAAGTCAGTTCTGTAATCCCCAGTCCTCAGGCTTACCCATCATACTTAGCTGACACACTCTTATGTTCTTATCCTTAACAATTGTTTAAAGGTATTCTTAGGGAAATCGAATATTTTGAAACTTCCCCTGATGTTATGGATCCATAGATTTATACTTAACAAAATAATTTTTTTTTATCATTGAAACATATGGTAAACAATTCCATATTCACAGACATGGCAACAGAGCAGGAAGCAATTAATCTGAGCTTTGGGGAACTGAAACTCAGTGCTGGGGAGAAAATCCAGGACCCACTCAGATGAGGTATTCTCTCCTCCTAATTAGAATGCGTTCTAATGTAGATTTGTCCAGTGCTTTAATATTTATGAAACATTTTATAAATATGTCATTCGATGTCTTTGTAAAGATTCACTAACCCAGTTTTACAGATGAGCAGACTAGATTCAGAGAGGCTAAGTGATTGTCACGGCCACACAGCTTAAGTAGTAGCAGCATGTCCCAATTAACTTTTGCTAACTTAATAATTTAAATTTTTAATTTTAATATAGGATAATAACAATAATTTTAAAAGATAGCATGCTAGTTAAATTTTTCTGTTCTTTCCCTGCTTTAATATTTAATAAATTTGGGTTCTTTTACCTGGTCAATCAATTTCACACCTATACCTTCAGTGAAATATAACTAGGTTTTCTAATAAAATATGTGCTTCGTTTGTGATAACTGTTTTGAAAGTGAAAATTTAAAATACTGGAAATATAGAAGAACAGAATAGCTGTAATACAGTCACAGAGTAAGGCACTTTAAAGATATCTTAGTGGTTCTAGAGGAAGATAAGTACCACTTATTTAGGTCAGAAGCATCTGGCCTTTGAGATAAACATCCCATTACAGCTGGAACCTCAAAGGCAGACATACAAATTACTATTCTAACTGTTTTTCTTTCCTGTTTTCTTGAGAAAGCAGTTACCTCCTAAATCAAGCACTGAAAATCAACCTGTGAGGATGCAGTATGCTATGACACCCAAAATAAAGAGGTCAAAGGTGTAATCCCAAATGCTCCTATCTCTCTTTAGTTTTCGTAGGAGGATATTGTCTCTTTGAGTTTGTATGAATGTGTTTAAGTACAACATTTCTTTAGTTAACCAGCCCTACATCTTATTTCTTATTCAAGCTTCAGGGGTGTTCTCTATATCAAATTGTTTGGAAGTTAGTAAATTAGTGCAATTGTTCATTTTCTAGATCCAGGTCAATAAAGATCTGTTGAGATATTGTCTTTTGCAGCTCAATATGTATTAGAATGAATTACTTATTCTGAACACAGCTATCTGGCCTATATAAAGCCTTTTTTCCCCAAACCTATTCCCATGAGATCTTCTACCAATATATGTTAATATTTAACGTTCCTCATTAGTACAAAGTCCTGTAACTTGTCACACATGTGAATCTCCTTAAACATCTCTAGTGTAGGTTCAGCATTATGAACACGGATTTTTGTTGTTGTTTTTAAAAGAAGGACTCTATTCTTCTTTTGGAGAGCTTCCCTAGTCCATTTATGTAAAGCCTTCTAAATTCATACCTTACCATCTCATCTATGAACTGAAAGTAACGTTATTTATCTCACCATCTCAGCTATGCATAGAAAGTAATGTTATTTATCTCTGTTTTTGCACATGGAATGAGAAAATTTCAGGAAAATGCCTGGGTTTACCTCTCAGTTACCTGAAACACATGGAAACCATTGTTTATAATTCCATATCTCCTTTGGTCCTTGGAAATGCTCAGGTATCTCTGCCAAAAACATTCTGTCTATAAACTAATGAGGTCCAAAGCCCTGAACCTGAGCAGAGAATCTCAATCTGGCTCTCGGTATTCATAGATTTGTTGTACGGAACCCAACTGGTCATAATCCTGAGGAGCCAGGTCCGTCTCCTGTTCCGTTTTAGCAGGCACATTAGGTTCTCAAATTTAAAGAAGAAGAATACATTCAGTCATCTAGCTATCCACAAATATTCAATGCTTGGCTTCCCAAGGATTATTCAAATGGTCTTTGCACTTGCTACCAACCTAAAGGTCCCCTCCACCTTGCCTTTTTGTACATTTGTCTTCTATCTATAGAAGAAAAGTTATAAACCATACAGACAAGGACTACATCTTTCTATGCCAGTCTAGCACCTTAACTAGTTCTTACTGGAGCATGAGTATTGGGGTGGGTAGATGGGAGGTATTGGAACTGATAAATGATTCCCCCAAGATCTGTCCCAGTATTCATGTTTTATAGGTGGAGAAACATGGTGGGATGGAGTGGGTGTTAAGTCATGCACAGATAAATGCAATATGAATCACTGGAAGTTGGAAAATAAAAGAGTTATAAATACTGCACTTTTGACCTACATTACTCACTTTGGTAGGAGCTGACATGGGGAGAATTTGGACAGGACAGTGTTTTGTTAAGAAAGACTGACGGCTACAATACATTTGAAAGCACAATGATATGCCTAAGAATTAAATTAAATTAAGAATTTGGGCAAGATTAAATATGAGTAGTGCTTTTTTAAATCTAGAAACAGATAGTTACATTAAGAATTGAGGCAGGGGCTTCCCTGGTGGCGCAGTGGTTGGGAGTCTGCCTGCCGATGCAGGGGACACGGGTTCGTGCCCTGGTCCGGGAGGATCCCACATGCCGCGGAGCGGCTGGGCCCGTGAGCCATGGCCGCTGAGCCTGCGCGTCCGGAGCCTGTGCTCCGCAACGGAAGAGGCCACAACAGTGAGAGGCCCGCGTACCACAAAAAAAAAAAAAAAAAAAAAAAAGAATTGAGGCAGGGTTCCAAAGGATTCTTTGAAGTTGAAAAACGTATTTTGGAAAAGAATTAGCTTACATGATTCACAGGAAAATAAAATGAAGAAACGCCCTAAATAAGTACCTTCTTTGGTACTTACTTGGTACAAAGCCCAGAGGTAAGAAAATTAGTTCATTCTGTCCCCAAAGAAGCTCAGGCTCAGGAAAGTAAAGTAACCAGCCCAAAGGCATACTGCTCATGCTCTTTCATCCACCTCACACCATTTCTATGTATAGCCAAGCTGTTCAAATATTCAGGGAAGTTTAATTTAATGTTGGTATCTTTATAATGTGAGTTAAGATTATTAACCTTAAATTTCAGCATTGGATGGTTAGTCAACCATGAGTCGGTCAACAACACTTTTTGACCATCTGAAATGAACAAATCATGGGGATATTGAGAATTCTGAAGGAAAATAATATCTTAGTCTTGAGGTGGATACCATCTGAAAGAGAAGACAGAATGTGCACAAATCTACAGAAAAATATATACAGAAATATGGATACACCCAGAATCATTTTTCGTTTTTGTTTTTCTTTGTGGTACGCGGGCCTCTCACTGTTGTGGCCTCTCCCGTTGCGGAGCACAGGCTCCGGACGCGCAGGCTCAGCGGCCATGGCTCACAGGCCCAGCCGCTCCGCGGCACGTGGGATCTTCCTGGACCGGGGTATGAACCCGTGTCCCCTGCATCGGCAGGCGGACTCTCAACCACTGCGCCACCAGGGAAGCCCCAGAATCATTTTGTAAGCAATAAAAGGAGAAGGAAGTGACTGGTGATGGGTGTTAAAATGACCTGGGTTAAGGCAGGCTAGATACATGTATGACTAAAGGTTAAACTTTATAGAATTTAAACACAGTGTGCCAGACATAATGAAATGAGCATCAATAATCCTCATAACAACTTGTAAAGTAGTTACGAGTATCATCCCTATTTTACCGGTGATGAAACCAAGGCAGGAAGAGGTTAAGCATTTTGCCCAGGTTCCCAGAACTGGTAAATGGTGGGGCTGAGATTTGAACTGAGGCAGTACCAGAGTCGTTGCTCTAACATTGCCCTGTGTGCCAAATAAGTATACAGGCTAGGTTTATCTGGGGACATAAAGATTGGGATTCCCTAACCTTGATGTAAATTTTATACGTGAAAACACTTCCCTGTTGTTCTTAGAGGAGTAAGTTCCTTAATTCATTCAAAGATTAAATATCTACAGTATACCATACACTGCTCATGCTGGGGACAGAGCAGTGAACAGAACAGACGAGGACCCGGCTTTGTTACACGAGCAGTACTGGGCACACATAACACCGGAACAGTGCATTACAGTGCATTTTAATTTCAAAAGTAATGCACGTTTTCATCAGTTTGAATACATTACCTTCATTAGACTCTCCTTAATCCAAAGTTACATTTTAAAACTATCCTTTTAAATTAACACCATTCTTCCAAAGATTCTATTAAACAGGATTTAGAACCAGATTTGCAGTTTAAACACCCTTACAGTCTTAGAATGATTTTCTGACTGTAGCACTAGACCATGTATCTTTGTAGTAGTTATATTTTCATCGTATGATAAGTCTTGCTTGTCTATTTAGGAACAGTTTGCTCCCACTGCCCCAAATTGCTTATTACTTAGGTTTTTCGGTGTTGTTTTCCTGGTAAGCACTAAGTAATTAGTTATTAAATGATGTCTGTAATAACATGGAGGGTAAAATAATTCTACATTAAAGAAAGTCACACTGCCATTATTATCTCATCCCTAAACCACCAATCACTTGCCAAATTTAAAAGGCCTTTTTTAGCTTAAAAGTGTTTTTTCCTGATGATAAAGGCCCACCTCTAAAAATCATCAGGCTACAACCCATTAACATGAATATTCTACAAATCTCCTAAGGTAATTCCACGTTGTAATGAGAAGGGCAGGGCTCTAGGAGTATTTTCATCACCTCGCCTTGCATACAGGCTTCCTACCTGCTCTCCGGAGTGAAAGGTAAGCAGTGTCAGGTTCCACTAAGCTCCACCCCTCCCTAAGCCCCCTCAGTCGGCTGCCTAATCTTGCAGGCAGGGACCCATATGGCATCACGAAACAGGCTCCTTACATACATGCAGTTGCACAGCTACTTACATACCCACGCACACGCGTGCCTGCCCAACGTATGGGTGTGTTTTGTATGCCTGTGGTGTGAGCCCTCTGTCTCCCTCTCCTTTCACTTGACCCCTGGGGAATCCCGGCAGTACCTGGGAGCTCAGGGAATAGCCAGGTGAGGCAAAAGGCCCTTTTCCCTTCCCTAGGGGCTGCCACTGCTGGGTCCCAGGAATCTGCAGTGCCTCGTCTCACAAGCAGCTAATAAAGGGAAATTGAGAAGATGAGCCAGAGGAGACTACGTGAACGAGGAAGGGGCCGTTGTACAAGACATGATGCTTCGGGAACTCCCGAGCTACGATTTCTGTTTTTACATACAAAGCCCTAGGAAGCTGGAGGGGGAAGCAAAAAAACTCATAATCTAAAATCCTCTGGGATGATGTTTCTCATTGCGCCTAGAAACTCGCGCTGGGCGTGTGTCCTGCACGGGGTTAAGGAATCCAAAGAGGCGCCGGCTGAAAGTCGCTGCGCGGAATCGACACTTGGCGCTTTACGGGGTTGCGCTCCGAAGACGCGTCCGCGCACCATTTTCCCAGGCGTTGCGCGGGTTTCCTAAAACACCCAGCTGCTGCCTCAGAAGGGAGTTTCTAGAAGCTCCTTCTCTACTGCCTCCCCTCCCCCCCTTTTGGTTTTTACCCCTGTGAGGAGCTTCGCCTGCTCCACTGCGTCCGCCCTCCGAGGGGTACAGGTGCCGCTGTCCCAGCCGCCGCCGCCCGGTCCGCCCCTCCTCCGGGCGGGCCTGGGGGCTCGGCCCCGCGCAGCTGCATAGCGAACGGTGTCTCTCCTGGCCGCGACCCGCCGCCCGGGACTCCCCGCCCTCCCGCGCGACCCCGCGCCCGGGCGGGCGGTGCTTGCGGCGGGCAGGGGGCGGGGAGGGGAGCGGGGGTTCGTCTGGGGGTAGCCACCTCCTCCGCAGCCAGCCGGCGCCTCGAAACCCGGACCTGCCTCCGCCTCTTCCTCTGGCGGCTCCATCCTGCCGCCCGCGCCTCGTCTTCCCGCCGCCCCCGCCGCCGCGCCCCCGGTGGCTGCCTCGGCGGACCCGGGAGGGGGCCCGTCCGCCGCCCGCTCGGCTCGGCCCGGCCCGGGAGGCGTGCATGCCCCGGCTGCCCGCGGCGCTCACCAGCAGCATGCTCTATTTCCAGATGGTGATCATGGCAGGGACGGTGATGCTGGCGTACTACTTCGAATACACGGACACGTTCACTGTGAACGTGCAGGGCTTCTTCTGCCACGACAGCGCCTACCGCAAGCCCTACCCGGGCCCGGAGGACAGCAGCGCCGTGCCCCCCGTGCTCCTCTACTCGCTGGCCGCCGGGGTCCCCGTGCTCGTGGTAAGCCCGGGGGTGCCCGCCCTCGCCCCGACTGCCCTTTTCCGCCCCTCGCCTTCAGGGTTGAGGCCCCGCTGAGGTCGGGGCGCGGCAGCCTTTGCCTTCTAAGTTCCTCCAAGTTGACGGCAGCCCCTTCCCCAGAGGACATTCTTCTAGGGCGCGTCGGTATGGGTCCGAAGGAAGCCCCCAACTCTCCCCACCTGCCGCCCCCAAACCCCCGCTACCCCCCGCGGTGGCTGCAACTTAGCGTGACACGGAGGGGGATGGGAGGGAAGGGGGCTGTAGACGGTAATGGGTGGGAGTCGGGGCTGGGAAGGAGGTGAGTTATCCGGCTGAATCTTGACTTCATCTACGCTGTGGCCTTGCTCCGCTGGCTGCCACCTCTCACATTGCGACTGGAAGACGAGCAGCAGCGGGGCCAGCGGGAGGGAGACGGCGATCAACTGCTGGGGTGTGGAAGGGACTTCTGCTTCCAGAGTCGGGGCGCAAATTCCCTTTTTACCGCCTCCTTCCCTTTCGAAAGGAAGTGCCAATTAGACTAAGCTGACCAGGGAACAAATATCTAAAAAAGAACATGAGACCCCTCCTAAATGAAGAGGCTCCAGTAGCAGTGCTTGCTGAAAAGCAGGAGCTGTGCCTAAATTACAGGATTTATTTAAACGCTCTTCCATTCCCTGGGCGGCTTAAGTCCTTCTCTCATAGAGCTTTTCTGAGAATGCCTTTTGGATTGTGTGTGTATCTATACGGGCACATGCACGTACATATATACACAGATATACATATGTAATTATTAGAATGATAATCGTATAATAATTTACGTATGTGAATGTGGTGCAAAGTTATAGGTAGGAGAATTGGTGGTGTTTTTCAGAAAATAGTTATTATGGTTCCTTTAATACTGTCAAAGTATTGGAGGTTCCCTTCTTGTGGTACAGCTCATCTTGTCTCTCTCTCTCTCTCTTTCTCTCTCAGCAGATAACTAATAAGAAATTAAAAATGAAGAGGGAAAGGAAAGGGACTTTTTTTCCCCAGTGGTTGAATGTGTAAATTGCAATAATGAATGTTAAGAATATGTTTTATCTGTTAGGTTTGGATATTCATGTTTTCTTTGATTTTAGAGGAAATGAGTTAATAATTTACAAAATAATGAAAAGTTCCTAACACACATAATGGAATTCCACAAACCAAAGAACTTGTTGATAACTTCAAAGTAACTTTATCACAGGTACTGTGATAGTTGATGTCAAATACGGCTCCAAGAATACTGTTTTGAAAAGTGTTAGACCTTGCACCAGAAAATGTTTTGGTTTTTTTCAGTTGTAATTTGCTAAAATGTATCAGAAACCCCAAATCCAGCTTCATGTTTGTGTTCTCTCTCCTCTATTTGGAAAGCTGTAAGAGAAAAAAATAAATTGGTCATTCTTGGGCCCTTTTGCTTTCTGCAGATGTTGAGTTTCCAGACACATGTTTTATAGGAGACTGAATAGCTCAGGGATTTTTCAAGGATTTTTTTTTTTTTTTCTTTTAAGAAAAAAGCCTGTCACTTTCAGGACACTGGTTTGGGTACAGCCATAATCAGTAATGTCTGTAACTCATCCCTTGGTGATTACAATTCTGTGGCTTATTTAAATGAGATAGCACTTTTCAGATCCTAACCATCCATCCATGGTGGCAGGTGCCATTTAGAGACATAACATAGTTTCCCAAAGAATTTGATTGTTCTCCACTTAGGGGGAACCACAGAGGGGAAAGGGAATTAATTAGTCATTATTGAGCACCTGCTTTGTGCTGGGCACTGAATAGTCATGGCCACATATACTTCTCAGAGCATCCCTTCCAGGAGATAGTCTCTCCAGTTGACATTTGAGGACCCTGAGGATCAGATAATAAACTAGAAGCACCTGAAAACAAAAATGGTGGGTGTGGTGTTTGATGTCTGTGAGACTGATGCCAAATGCCATACTGCTTGTCCTACTTCCAAAAAACATGTTCTCTGAAAGAAGATGAGAAAGGCTGCTTGGGTGGGGATCTAGAATATTCTTGAGAGATTTTAAAAGGGAGGATCCAACTTGATTTCCATGTTTCGATTTTCAGTTCATTAGTTACAAGAGAGAGAATTTGGGAGTCAGTCTGAAGAGAAGGAAATGTTGGATATTCAGGCTAGCTGTGCTGCTGGCCTTTGCTTCTGCTTCTGCTCTTCCCAATATTACACTCTCATAATGTGAAAGTTTGGGAACAGTAATGGCAGCCCTGCTTTTGCATTCTTCTCAAGAACACTGGCTTAGCACAGTCACTTTGCATGAAAACAATATTATTAATAATAATGTTAGTAGCACCCATCATTTGTTGGGTTATATACCCTATACCTATCTAATACTTGCATTATCTATGAAAGCAGTTATTATTACTGTCACCTACCCTTGGCAAAACTGAGGTTTAGGAAGGTTAAGTAACTTGCCCGAGGACCAAGGCTAAAAACATTACACCCAGAATTTTAACCCTACTGTGTCACGCTCCCAAACCTGTGCCTTTCTATTACAATATGCAAATTCAGCTTACTCATAAATCATTCTTCTAAATAAATGCCTCAAATGGTCTCTTTCCCCATCTTTTACATTTCTTGGACTGTAGTGGTACAGATTCTTCATTATATATATTTTTAATCTTCAAAACTCATTCTAATCCTTAAAGTTAATTTTGAAAAGTAGCTCTCCTCACTGCCACAATCTGTGGTTTTGTTTCAAATTTGCCAAATTTATTTATCTAAAAATTAAAAGGAAAATATTCTTTAAATTTTATCACTTTTATATAGTGTTGACTTGGGGCACATGTTTGGAGTCTGACAAGTTTGGATTCAGATTCAAAGTGCATCCTGCTGTTATGGTAAGAGTTGGGGATTCTGCTTGCTGTGTAACCTTGAACAACTAATTTATAGCTCCTTAATCCTTAATTTTCTAAGTCACAGGATTTTGAATATTAAATGAGATATAATATATAAATATCATCCTTTGCCCATAGTTGATACTCCATAAGAGATCACTATTTCATTAACACTATTAGTAAAATAGTAATTCAGTAAATGCTTATTGAATTCCTGTGTTGCAAGCACCATATCAGCCAGAGTAGTGGTTATAAAGGTAATTTCAGAAGTAAACCATGGTCACTAATCCTTAAGAGTTTACAGTAATTTGGGAAATTAGGTAATCATACCAAAAGTCATAATGTAAATCACCATAATAAAAGTGTTTATGTACATATTTACGTATATATATATACTGCAAAGACCTCTGGTGGTTCAAAGAGGACAAGATCATTTTTATTTGGAGAGGAGAAGAAAGGCTTCATGAAGAAAAGGGTGGCTTTTGAGATGTGACTTGAAGGAGAGGTTGTAATGGAGTTTGAGTCAGGACATCACAGAAGGCAGCAGTGTGAACATGAGTGACTGCTTGGTAGCAGAAAATGCAGTCTGTACTCTTGAAACAGTGATTGGTCTGTCTTGTTTCTAAGAGTGGTGTGTGGGGAATGCAGGGGTATATGGCAGAAGAGGAAGACTAGGGTCTCATTGCTGAGTCCTGGAATGTCAGGCTGAGTTTTTCTCCATTTATTGGGAATTGAGTAGGGACTTGTCTGATAGGTGGTGTTTTAGGACATTTTGGGGACAGTAGTGTAGGGCTCTTCTATTATTAAAATATCTGTGTAAGATAATTTTACACTCTTCATCCCCGAGTCATTTTTGTGTTGTGAAATATTATTATTTTAATTGTGTTTTCAGAAAACACCTGTAATTTGGGCTCATTTACAAAGATGACATGGTTTATAAACTCTTTGAAAACAGGTACTGTTCAGTTTGATCTGTATGCACTCACCAAAGCACTACCTACAGAATTTACAGATATAAATTTAATTAGTGATCTTTGTTTTTCATTGATTAAAAGACCTGGTGATGACAATGGTTTCTGCCCCCCAGATTTGGATACAGTGGCCACTAGCCCCTATTGTACCTTAGATCTCTGAGCAACACAGATGATTTGAAGGAGACAAAGCTAGACCATCCCTCTTCATAGAGTCAGAATCAAGACAGAGAAGACCAGGACTGAGGGTTAGGGAGCATCTCTGATTGTTTATGCCTGCATCCCCAGGAAGCTCCCTCTGGGTTCCGAGACTGAGGCATGGGAGCTACCAAGGATGTTGCATCACTAAATGTGGTGGAAGTAGATGGTGACAGAAAGGCATCTTATATCCAGAGGTCCATCTTGTTAAATCAAAGCCTAAAGCTCTCCCATAGACCTCTCCTTCCTTGAACCTTGCCTTGGGTACCCACTACTATCTCCACCCATGTCCACTCCTGGAATCCTATGAGTATAAAATGAGTTGACATTTAAGTATCAGAGTAGTGCCCAGCTGAATATGTGTTAGCTACTGTTAGTCCTCCCAAGTTTGGGATAATTCATCAAGACAACCTATTTGGGCTTCCCCAGTGGCGCAGTGGTTAAGAATCTGCCCGCCAATGCAGGGGACACGGGTTCGAGCCCTGGTCTGGGAAGATCCCACATGCCGCAGAGCAGCTAAGCCCGTGAGCCACAGTTACTGAGCCTGCGTGTCTGGAGCCTGTGCTCCGCAATGAGAGAGGCCCACGCACCGCGATGAAGAGTGGCCCCCACTCGCCACAACTAGAGAAAGCCCTCGCACAGAAACGAAGACCCAACACAGCCAAAAATAAATAAATGAAATTAAAAAAAAAAAAAGACAACCTATTTAAGGCACCTAGCAAAATACCTTTGTTAGTGGGTTCCAGGGCTGATAAAATATTTGAGGTGAATAGAAGCCACCTAGTTCAATCCATCACCCACAAAAATTGGGGAGTCTGAATAGCAAGAACACTAAAACTCAATTAGAACTCTGTTCTTCCAGTCAAGTCAGTTATTTCTGCCTTTGACGACTCCTCCATTTCTTCAGCGGGCTAACACTAGCTAATATTTCCTATGTACCAGATGCTGTGTAATGTACATTTAATGTGTTACTTCATTTAATGCTCACCACGATAGTACTGTCTTTAAACATAGGCACTATCATTAAGCCCACTTTACAAATGAGAAATAGGATGTTTAGTGAGATTAGATGTCAGACTTGTATCAATTTTTTTCAGTCCATTAGTATAATTAATCTTCACAATAAACTTACGAAGGAGACTTGGATGTAAAAAGGTGAGATGACCAGTCCAGAGTCCCACAATGACGGTGCTAGAATCGTTAGAGCCTGTGCATTTAGTTCTTTTGTTATGTACCTTTATCCTTACACATTAAACAAATCTTTAAAGATATTTAGTCATAGGGATTCAATACTAGAAGGGTCAAATTTTTCTCAAAACTTTTATCTTCAATTTCATTTTTTTCTGGTTTGATGGGAAACTTTGTGTTCTAGTGTAGACAGTGGTTTCAATGTGTAGTGTAGGAAATTGTTTTGTTTCCTATTAAGCTTGAAATGTTATGGAGAGGTTGGTGGCAGTGGGAGGGATTCAGAGATATTTCTGTTGTTCTGATCTGCAGCCACGTTTCTTATCTCTGTGGCACACATTAGCACAATGCTTCAGGCACCTGCTTTTCTGTGGAACCACCCTCTGGTTCTAGATCTGCAAACTGCAGTGCACGGAGAGCTGAGAGGACCTCTGTTTCTAAGACATGTTTCTTAAAATGGGACCTAGCACTAGATTTGTGGGGGGGGGGGGGCAGTGAACACACTGAAATTGTATTACAAAATACCGTATGTACATATGTATGTATGTGTGTGTATATGTACGCATTTTTCTAGTAAGAGCCTCCATGGCTTTATCGGATTGTCAGAAATGCCTAAGATTCCTAAAAGTTAAGACGTACTTTTTGAGGATTTATGGATCTGTTTAAACTCCTCCTTAGGTCTCTTAGGCCCTTGCTTTACTTAGATATTCTCATTCATATTCATTCATTCATGTTCACCCTCCCTCTTTCCCTTCTCCTCCCTGCATTCCTTTGATGGTCTCTCTTTTTTCATTTATCCCCTTCCCTCTGCATACTGATTAGGAGATTGTGATGGGGGTAAGGGGAAGCAAAGGCCCAGGAACCTGAAAACCAGCTTGTGTTTCCTTTCCCTTCCTTTTCCCTGCCTCTCCCCCTCCCTTCTGCCTCTTCTCCTCCCACGCCCCTTCTTCCTTTTCCTCTCCCCTTCTCCCCCTCTATCCCCTGTCACTCATCATCCCTGTTGCTTCTCTGCACCAGTTACCTTATCTGAAAAATGTTGGCTTATTTCTTCCTGCCTTTCCTACCTTTTGGAACTGTTCTTGAGACTCAAATGGATGTAAATGCACCTTGGAGACAATAAGTCACTTCATGCATATGAGGAAAACATAATGTGAGCAGATTACATGGGTGTAGCTGCTTGGTCATTGGAGATGGTTAGACTGCTTATAGCATGGCTTTGCCAGCCGAATACACTTACTCTGTGGAGCAGGAAAACGGAAAAAGGTTTTATACTTCTTTTCTTATTTTCTTGTAGAAAGGAGAGCAAAAATAAAAAGACAACAGTATGAAATGGCCTTACTAATTATTACAGACTATTACTCCAATACTCAATGCTGTTTTTCAAAATGTTTCAATAAGCTCTTACTGTCAAGATTATTATAAAGAATCATCCCATTTATTTGTGTAATTTGAAAGAAATAATGTTTCCAGGGAGGAGTGTTGATGCCATCTGTTAAGTGTGCATTGTATCATATTCATTTTTAAATTTGTACTGTACCCAAAAGTCATTATTTGTAAAAGTTTGGAATGATGATAATGCACCTACTATGTGCTAGGCACAGTGCTATTACTTGACTTGTATAATGAGGGAGGCATATTCACTGCCCTTCCAGAGTTCAAACACTATGCATGAAATTATATCTCCAAGCCTCAGCTTTCTTGTCTGCAAATTGAGATGATACTTAACATTATCTTTTAAGAATTAAACATAAGCATGCATTAAGTGATAGCTGCTCTTTTAACATAAATGCCAGTAACATTTATTGGTGCTACGCAGCAAAAGGACATCAGGTGTCCTTAATCATTTCTGTTGAATGGATGTGGTAAACCATTTACTCTTCATATTAACTATTCCAGGTACTATGTGTGGTAACTAACACATCTAGGGAGCTTACACAATTCCTCCACTGGGTAAATGCCACATCTAGGATCTGAATCTATTACTTCAAATCCAATGCTCCCTTGGCTAACTGCCATTGCCCACTAATTTGATTCATAGCCTGAATGGTGGCGTTCCTAGAAGGTAGAGCAGAGTTTAAGCATATTGATTATGTATCGTTGTGCTCTTTACAGCGTCTTTATGCTTGTAAATGTATAGGCTCAGTTACAACCAGACATGAAAAGGGGAATTTAAAATCTGTGTGTAATATGTGTATGTATAGCTGATTAAGTTTGCTGCACTAACACAACATTGTAAATTAACTATACTCCAGTAAAAATTTTAAAAATAATATAAAATCTGTGTTCAAAGACAAAACTTCATTGGTTCCTAAAACCAGTGGAATAGCCAGTAGAACTTGCTTCTCCCAGCTCAGCATTCCCATCCATACAGTTCGAGGAGGCAAGTTCTGATGTCAGAGATCTTAACCTAGGAAGAAGAAGAGCTTTTAAACAGACTTTGGAAAATCATAAGACTATCGTTTTGATGGGAAATACTGTAAAATATGTGAAATGGAGTTCTATATTCAGTACTATTTAAACTGTTTCTGAGAATGCCAGTTTTCACTCAGCTGGCTGCTTACTTTTTTAGTCTTATTATGACAGATGTAGTTTGAGAACCACTGTCAGTAAAATCACCATTTTTTGGGGTAAAAACAGAATCCTAGAGATTCTTTTTCCAGTTCAGGTGCATTTAAAACTTTACAGACAGTCTTGGTGGACGTTTCTCACTGAGAGAACATGTGTGAGTGGAAGCGTGTGTGTGTGTGTATGGGTTTTTGGTGTTTAATACATTTGTAATTTTTTGTATGAACTCACTTTTATCTCCCTTGCTTCTAACCTTTATAGTGCTCTCCCACCCTTCCCCTCAGGAAAAAGAATATTTCTGAAACATTCTGCTATATCCTTTCAGACCTAGCACCAACGCCTCTAAGTAGATCCCTTTTCCCATATGAGGTAGCTGCATTCTCCACTATGATTCCTTTGTGGCTTTAGCACATTATGGCATTAAAATAATCTTATATTGTGCTTTATGTTGTATTTAATTTTATTCATGTTTCTATCACTAGACTTGAGCATCTCAAAATCGGGGTTTTGTAATCTGACTCATCATGCCCAACTCTTTGGTTATTTTTGGTGAATAAATTATCCAGGGACTAATCGAAGTTTGTGATGATGAGGTTATAATGACCAAATTCTTCTGAGCACACAGTTACTTAATAACCATTCATTAAAATAGGCAAAATATTCCATACAGCCTATTCTGTAAGTTTAATGAACTGGCAGCTCTCTGTCCTTTGATGCGTTTTAAGTGTATAAACCCTGTATAAAAGGTTCAGCATAGCCAAGGTGTGATTCTGTGTCCTCAGACTGACATGCTTCAAGCAGAAACCTTCCTATCCATTGAGAACAAGTCACTGGGATATGGGTTACAGGCCTCCCTGGAGTCTTATACCCTGATCATTCAAGGGTAGGAAGTATCTCCAAACTACTTTAGTCAGTCCAGTCCAATAGCTTGAATTTCACCAATTAAGAGTCCATTTTAGCACTTACCATGCTAACTAAAAGTCACAACTTTCATCAGTAAAAAATCATTTTATACCTACAATGCTAATTTAGTTGTTAATTAACATATGATAGCAAAAAGACTTACAGCAGCCTCTTTGGAGTGTGACCTTTCTGATAAAATGCTTGTGACTGTCGGACTTCCTCTCTCCCTCGCTTCCTCATTCTTTCTTTTCCTGAGCAAATATTTGTTGAGTACCTTCCATGTGTAGCATACCCTGAAAATAAGGCTTACAGAAGTTACCTGACTTGCTCCAAATCCCCAAACCAGAATTAGAGCCGATCTTCCCCTTTTCCAAATCTTTCAAAGCAGTGTCAGGAAGTAAAACACTCATGAAATCATGGGGCGATTAAATACAAATGTAGTCCTGACGTATCTGCATATTACCAAAATAACTTACGGCATTTCTTCTCTAAGGATTTGTGTTGATATAACCAGCCCTGCTATGTTGAGGAAATTGTGTATTGTGTTTCTAGCATAATGATCCCTTTTTTGAAAGGGTGCTGTCAGTAGTGCCAGCAGAAACTGTACTTTTCTATCGAGATTTTTTAATCAAGATTTCAGATTTAGCTTTTTCTCACACTGGGGTGCACAGAAGCACTCTTGACACTGAGAAGCATCTTGTATTTCCAGAGATCTCATCAAAGCAGAATGCCATGTTCTCCCAAACAGAAAAATTGAGCAGTCTTGGATAAAGGCAGTGCACCTGGGGCCTCATCTTGTAATTTAAAATGAGCTCCTGACATTTCCAGTCAAAAAACAAAACACTATCTTTGGGTTGGTGGCAATGACCTCTTCCTTCACACGTGCCTTTCCAGTGTGGGGTTTACTCAGTTACTAAAATGAATGAAGAGACTTAGTCAAAACTACGTGACAACCCTTTTGGTCTTTCACAAAGAGACCTTTGTTTCTTCTTCTTGCTGGCTTCATCACATGGTTCCTTGGGGGGTCTCCTTTTCCTTTTTCCTGGGGCTCAGTCTAGAATACAGATAGAGGAATCCAGTAGACACTTTATTCAAGCCACACTGTCAGGCTTTTTCTTCCACTCCATTTTTGGAAAAGATTTGTGAATCCACTGTGAGAGAGATTATGCTGCTTTGTAGCTGGGACTTTTTAGTCATGAAAGAGGCCTTAGAGATCATTTAGTTTCATCTCTTAATTTCCAAATGAATGGCCAGAGAGATTAAATGACTTGCCCAAGGCCATGCGGCTAATGAGAAATTACACCAATTGCTGACATATATGGGCACTTGGTATATATACATCAGTCCTTGTTGTACTTTACACATATTAACTAATTTCATCCTCACAGCATTGGAGGTAGGCACTATTGTTATCTCAATTTACAGATGAGAACACTGAGGCACAGGAAGATTAAGCAACTAGCCCATGACCCCACAGCAAGGAAGTGACATGCCTGGGCAGAATGTCTCCATATGAGCTTTTAATAACACAGAGATGGTTCTTTTCTCCAGTACCAATTTTTTTGTCGTCTCCTGGAGAGGTTAAGGCCGCCTGCAGCAAATTGTTCTGCATAGCAATATTAGTTGGGAGATAGAGATGAAGAGGATGTGATTATTATGATAGCTTTTTCCTTATGACACTATAGTGCTGATTGAAAACATTTTCCTGAATATTGTATTTACAATTAGCAGTTAATCTGTGATAGTGAAGACCTAGTAACAGATAAGGAAAAAGAGCATTTAATTCCCAAATCACTTGGTTCTATGATGCCTTCTTTTATGTTGCTGACATCAAATCCTTTCAGACAAAAAGTAAAACTACATTTGAAACTTGCCACAAGTGGATATAACGAAAACCTAACCATTTTTAATACGCAGACCTTTAAGTTCTTTTTTTTTTAATTTAAAACTGAGGGAATATAATTAGGGAGTTGATTACACAGGTGATGGGAAAGTTGAGAAGCTGAACAGGAAATGGTGAGGCCACCCAGAGTTTATGCAATAGCAGAAAGCCACTACTACAACTGCCAGGGCTGGAGAGACAAAGGAAGGAGATGGGGTCAGCAGAGCTTGGGGCAGAAGTTGGAACCTAAGATGATGTGTTTCACAGGAGCTAAAAGTATGGAGGAGAGCTCTTGTTAGAGGTGTTGCCTGAGGAGGGAGGAAGGAAGTGGTGAAGAAATACCGATTTTGCCTTCCTCTGCCTTTCAATCTCCCATCCATACCTCCCAGACTTTAAGTTCTTTTAATGTGATTTTTACGTAACACAGTAAAATTATCACACTACATATAATTGATATATAGCCTATCTACTGCATTCAAGACATAGTTATTACATTTGGCATACTAGTTTGGCATAAGTTTGGCAACTAGTTAGAGGCATGGAAAAACTATTGGTATAAATATATTTCAGAGAAAAGGATAGACAATTATATATTTATATGTTTTGAAGTCTTCTCTTTTTTTTGAAGGAACTTAGAGACATTCTCAAAACTTGGTTCAATCTTGTGGTGCCATTTCCTGCGAGACAGCAGTGACCTGAGAAAGTGCAGCTCTCTGCTTTCTGTAATTCTCTCTGCTGTTTGTTTCCATCTATTAAATGATCTCTATTCTTTAATCTGGGCAACTTCAATCATACCTCTTTCATAATTCTTTCCTTGATGTGTCTAGTCAATATTAATCTATCTTTCCTATAAACTCCTTTTTTTTTTTTTAATATAAGTCTTTCCCCTTATATACTTTCCATAAAACAGGAGTTGTTGCAGGTGTGAGATGGGGAGCTGGAGAGAAAGCAAGACAAAAGAAAAGGATCAGGGCTTCCCTGGTGGCGCAGTGATTGAGAGTTCACCTGCTGATGCAGGGGACACAGGTTCGTGCCCCGGTCCGGGAAGATCCCACGTGCCGTGGAGCGGCTGGGCCCGTGAGCCATGGCCGCTGAGCCTGCGCGTCCGGAGCCTGTGCTCCGCAGTGGGAGAGGCCGCGGCAGTGGGAGGCCCACGTACCGCAAAAAAAAAAAAAAAAAAAGGATCAGTAGCAATAATGTACTCTTTTATGGAAATAGTGAATGCAGAGAATTGGTAATAAATTTTGTATTCGCAGGTTTCATGATTATCTGAAATTAAAATAAATAAGTAAAAGGAGCAGTGACTCACTGGACTCACAGGCAGGTGACCTGAGCTGACCTCCTTGCTCTGCTGCTTTCAACCTTTGAGACCTTGAGAAAGTCAAGTAGCTCTCCCGCCACTGTATCATTAGATAATTGGTTTGAAAGTGTTTGAACCTCACCCAGGGCAGAAAACTGGCCCCCGGAGCAGCTCTTTCTGTGCATGAAACAAGTCTGACTATTAGGACGCTCTATATTACAATGAAAGTCTGTCTCCCTGTCTTCTGCTCAGTGGTCTCTCTCACCTTTTGAAGCCATCTGGAACCACCTAGATGGTTTCTCTCTGAATCTTCCTTTCTTGAGACTTAAAGTCTTCATCTTGACATAGCATGGATTTGAGTCCATTTTACCCTTTTGGCCACTCACATCTGACTTTGCTTCGGATGTCCTGTGTTTTTAAGGTGTGGCACCAGCACTGAATGTTGTGTCTCAGGTGTACTTTCACCCCTCGCAAATAGAGCAGGAATTTTGCATACAAAATTTTTTCTTGATACATTAGCCTTGGGATCAATATCCAGTCACCGTGGTTAGTTATCTCATCTGTAAAGGGAGTAGCTTAAACTTTTCGTCAAGTAGGCAGAAGTACTGTATGATGATGTACACTGTTCTGCTCCCATGGCCACAACAGACGTTGCTAAGAGACGGTGGCATTTTCTCACCAGCTGAGACTGATCTGGGCTTTCAGTCCTTAAGACAGAACTCCAGGCAACCTCTTGTAACTGTATTTGCCCTCTTGGAATCAAATGACTATTAAAATGCTTCAATTGTGTGTAGCATGTACAATGTAGTATACTGCATGGCTACGCATTATAGTTAATTACATTTAAATACTATGGCCGTCAGAAGATTATAAATGCTTATAGAACAGCAAATATGTCTCGTATATCTTTGACTCTTGCTCATCACATAATGCCTAATAGAGTGCCTTTCAAATAGCAGATATAAGTAATTATTTGTGTATTTTAGAAGAGAATTAGAGAAGCATAAATTAAAATTATTTATAATTTTACCCGTTCACAGATACTTAAATCGTAAAGTCTAAATTATTTTTCCAAAACCCATCTTTAATATTTTACTTTATTTGCCAGTGATCCCTGATTTCAAATATTTTCCCCATGTACACTCACTTCATTTTTTTCATTTACTTAAAGTTATGTAGAATGTAGTTCAAAATAAATCTTATTTACTTGATATGAAGAATATTTCAAACACCTATCATTTTGTTTTAAGAATCTTTAACATCATCAAGTTTTGCTTCTGTAACCACTACTTCATTTCCCCATGTCTTTAATTGTCTGTTGCACATACTTTTGTAACTTAAATTGTCACTACTTAAGCTTTTATGTAGCACATGTTCTTTCTTCATCAACTGTGACATTTTCTTTATTTCAATACTTTATTTTATTTTTCTCAAAACAAATTGGTTGATTTAAAGAGCATATCATCTTCCATTCTGTTTTGTAAATTAAACCACCAGTACATTTTATGTGTGAAATTTGCACGTATGGTAAATTGGAAAACTTTTTTGGTGTTCTGAAGGAGAATTCAGATGGCTGGCAGGGTTTCTAAATGAGATGAGTCATGATTTTATTGTCACTCAGGGTCTCTGAATCATACTGTATACATTTTCATTAGTAACCATAGATTAACAGTTGAAACATTTGACTCAATACATGGAACTATTTTTGAGGAGAGTTTCTTTCCTTGGAGAGTGATAAAAATTAGTGGTGCTTTAGAGAATGACATTAATAAGTAAAGAAAGATTCAGTGCTGCTGGGGCGGGCAAATCACTTACAACTTCAATTAACTTCAGGAGGAACCAGGAAAATGAAATTAGGATTTTACTGTTTATGGATACTTTTCATTGAAATTCAGGATTTCCCAATTAGAGCAAAATATCAAACAAGTGCAAATTAGTTCCTCCCTGAATCAAACGGGTGCACATGAAATGGTCTCGCAACAATCACATTAAAGCACAATGACCTGGTATTCAGTAATTCATTTCTTCATGTATTCTTGAGAAAACATTTACCAGTCCTCCCCGGACAAGGCTTGGTGTGTGTAAGCGATTCTACACATTCAAATGGAAGAAAGGATTCCTGTCCTCAAGGAACTCAGTCCCATGTGTGTGCAGAGTTAAAATATACCAATCGTGATAACTGACAGTGAGTGGGCTAGGGTGAGGGAAAGCGAAGAAGGGAATGAAAGAGAGTTCTGAGAGCAGGTGATGTTAGCTAGTCAGGGACGTGACGCAAGGGTGTTCCAAGCAAAGAACAAACACAAAGTCATTTAGGCTGGAGAAACCTTCTTGTTTGAAGAAACTCCAAGAATGTCTGGAATGGAAAGGTGTCTAACACAGAGGCAATTAGGTTCAGAACGTAAGGATGTTTAGTAAAAAGTACATTACAGTAATATTCAGAGTTTGAAGTCCAGATTCCCTTATCTGCTTGAAGAGGTAAACCTGTGATACACAGTCTAACCTCTTAGGCTCACTTGATCTGTCTGCAAAATGGGACATCTAAATCCACCTGTCTTACAAAGTAAGTTTATTTCTGTGACTGATTTTTATTTAGTAAACTAAAGGAGAAACATTAGAATACTTTTCAGAGTTTTACGGCAATATTCATCACATGGGTCTTGGCTGGCAAGTGTGTTCCAGAGTACTTATATTTTCCTTGTTTTAAATAAACATACCATTGTGAAATAAACTGTTAGATAGCTACTGAGAAGTTAACCCCCCTGACACATATATTACATGATTTTAAATCAGTATTTGCAACATGGACAATGCTAAAACATCCATATTTGTATAATTATGAAAGCTTATGTTAGTATGCACATTTAAAATTTAAATTGGTTAGGATATTTTTGTTACTATTGCTGTGTTTTGCTTCTATAATTAGGTCATTTTGACTTGCATTTTATAAATTACATAACAGGTGTGCTCACCTGTGTAGTAAATGTCTTCAGTCTTCTCATTTTAAATTGGTTACTAAAGTGAAAAATATGCATCTACATGTTGCTCTAGAAATGTGAGGACATAAGCGTGCAGTTCTTTTAGAAAGCACGGGTTAAAATTTATGTGTAATGGAACTGTCTCATTCTTGGTAGGTGAAACTCAGATTTTCCAGTTTATGGCATTAAGGATTAAATGTGCTTGGTTTTCTTGCAAGATGCTCTATCCTTCTAAATTTAGTCATCTAATTAAGATTTCCATTCATGGGGAATGACTTTAAAGAGCACATAAGACAGGCTTTTACACAAACAGGCTTTGATTGGATTAATTGGATTTGCATAAATTTTATGAGGTGAGTGTGCTAGTGTCTCAGCTTCATCTGCTTGGAAGAGAGAACTTAAAGGGATTTGTAAAGAGGAAACACATTAAAGGTTGCAAAGGAAGCACGCAGAAGCAGTCAGGTTAATGGCATGGCGAGAACAAAGCAGCGCTTTGGCAATGTATAAGCTGGCCAAGTCTGGAAAAGCTGGGCATAGGACAAAAGAGATGGGAGGTTCAGAAAGACCACAAGATTTTGGTGTGTGTGTGTGTTTGTTTTTGTTTTTGTTTCCCCAAAAGAAAAGGGATCTAAAGCAGCCCTGATGCCTGATATGGGTTTGACTACAGAGGCTGGGGGAGCTGGTGGTACATTTAGGACTGAGATAGTCAAGGCAAGGATGGCAGCTTGGATTGTAGGCAGGCAGGCTTCTTGCAGGCAGTTCTAACAGAGGGTCGCTTGGTCATTAGAGACCCGTGCTGATCCAGGCTTACCGAAAAGATGGCATTCTGGAACTGGGACGCTGAGAAGTAGGACAGAGCAGGGCAGCACCAGGGAAGCAAAGAGGTGGTGAAGTGGAGCAAGGCACATGTGCGTGAGACAAGGCAGGCTGGTCAGAATAGGCAAGTCCAGAGGAGACAAAGGACAGAACAGGCTGCTGAGACAAGGTCTCAGGCACACAGCCCGGGGCACTGGGGCTTGGCAGCCCAAATTAGGATCTCCAGCAGTGGAGACCAGGAACCCTTCCCAGCAGGCAGCGATCAGAGGCTCAGAAGTTGATTCTGAGCCGAGGCTCAACAGCAGATGTGAGGTAATAGAATTCAGAAAGCCTTGATATGGAACCAAACTTCAGACCTTCCAGCTGCTAGTGAACAAGTGATCTGCAGAACATTGATTCTGGCATTCACGTATTAAATAGTAACAATGAGACATCAACAATAGCAACCTCATCACCCCTTACATTTGCATAAAACGCTATCCTTCACAGAATGGTTCACAACAATCATGTGACATGGATAGTCTAATCACTTAGAGGTGATAAAACCCAGGCTCAGAAAATTAATATTTTCTCACAGTCATGCAGTCAAAACAGTGGCAGAGTTTAGATTAGAACCTGTCCCTGGTGTGTTTAAAAAACCTTTGTTTTTTGGTTTTTTTAAACATCTTTATTGGGGTATAATTGCTTTACAATTGTGTGTTAGTTTCTGCTTTATAACAAAGTGAATCAGTTATACATATACATATGTTCCCATATCTCTTCCCTCTTGCATCTCCCTCCCTCCCACCCTCCCTATCCCACCCCTCCATGTGGTCACAAAGCACCAAGCTGATGCTTTGCAGAAAGTAAAGAAAAGGGCAGCTGGTATGAGGATAAATGAGAAGGGCTTTCCTGACCTCGGGAAGTTCACAATCTAGTCAAGGATCCAGGCTCATGCAGAAATAACCTTAACGTTTCAAAAACTCATCCCTTTACTAGAAGAGCAACTGGGGCTTGGGAAGCATTCAGCCACTGTGTGATGTCTGAATGAATATCGAGTGAACTGTGGTAGCCCAGTGAAGAGAATAATCAGTTTGAACTCAGGCTATAAAGAAGGCTTCTCTGAGAACAGGGCATTTTAGCTACTAAGGACAGGATGCCTCCGTGAGGGACATGCTTGTTTGGATTTGGATGGAAGGGAAAGAGAACTAGTATTTATTGAGGTAGATTTAGATTAGACATACCTGGGCTTGGATCCCGGATCTACTACTAAATCAGTGTAATGTGGGGCCGGTAACCCAACCTCATTGACTCTCAGTTTTCTTATAGCACATGCTCATTGTACAGAAGCTAGTGCCTTGGAACATGTTAATTTGGTGGTGGGGGGTGTAAGTTAATTTTCTCAAAGGTTCTGTCATTTTGTATTATCACCCTTTTGCAAAAGAAGAAACTGAGACTCAAAAAATGTTAAGTAACTTGCATGAAGTTAAGCAATTTGAAACTAGAAGATCTTCCTGGCTCCAAAACCCATTCTTTTTTTTTTTTTTTTTGCGGTACGCGGGCCTCTCACTGCTGTGGCCTCTTCCGTTGTGGAGCACCGGCTCCGGACGCCGCGCAGGCTCAGCGGCCATGACTCACGGGCCCAGCCGCTCCGCGGCATGTGGGATCTTCCCGGACCGGGGCACGAACCCGTGTTCCCTGCATCGGCAGGTGGACTCTCAACCACTGCGCCACCAGGGAAGCCCTCAAAACCCATTCTTTTTCCAGCACCCTCCAGTGACATGCAAGGGATGTATTGAGGGGCTCCAGGGGGAGCTTTGAAAAGAGGGAGTGAGCTTCTTTCATTTAGTCCATTTGATTGTATTAGGGAGTTTGTAGAAGGAGAGAGTTAGAACCAAGAGAAGAGAGCAGTAATTTATGTGCAATTGAAACAATTCCAAATGCAACGATAACTATCACTGATGGAGAAAAGAGGTTTAGAGGATAGGGTAAAAATTCCATATGAAAATCAGACAGCTAAAATGCCTATTGAAATTGTAGCCCTTATAAAGTAAGATGAGGTGGGTTTAAAGGTGTAAACATATTCAGTGAGTGAATCAAGACAATATTGAGTTGAACTAAACAACCAGCAGAACTTATGTCTCATGGGTATTTTGAATTAGGAGAAAACAGCTTAACTGAAGAATATTAAATAGGATGGAGGTGAAAAAAAAAGGGGGGTATTAGTCTCTTCCCAGAGTATGATCTGGGATCATCTCTTTGTGTTTAACTGTCTTTTTATATCTCCTTTTGTCAATTCTGCTTTTCCCAAATTATTCTTGATTGATGCAGGATCCCAGATAAGTAGATACGATAAAAATGTAAATGTGAGGGCTTGTGGATTCTCATAGTACCATAAAGAAGGAAGCTGTCTTGCTACTGGGTATGTGATATGAACAAAGATTTTTTAGTATGTTGAAGTATTGGCAAAGGCATAAATTATGAGCCACACAGATTGTCTGTATGTGAATATGTGGATGGATGGGTGATGAAACATTGACACCGGGGCATGGCTATGGTGTCAGGTCCACAAGTGTCTCAGTGAGGTCCTACCATTGTTATAGCTAAGATCATTCATTCAGGTAGCAGGTATTCAGTTTGTGATTCAACTGAGCCAAGCTTCTTTTCATTCTTCCTATATCTCTCTTCCTTCCTCCCTCTCTTCCTCCTTTCCTCTCTTTCTTCCTTCCTTTTTTCAGCAAACATTCATATTTTGCCTTCTCTGTGCCAGGAACTGGGCAAAGTTCTGATAGTAGATAAATAAAGGAGTCAGGAATCGTAGTTGAGACTCAACCATTGTAGACCTTAGAGGAATTAAAACTCATTCCTGCTTTTCTCCTTTGGCTTTTGGCAGACAAAAGTTTGGAACTGTCAAAAGATTTTACAACTTTTGTCTAAAGTTACATTCATGATCTATAGCATAGCTATAACACCAGAGGTAGTTTTGCATGAGCATTTTGAGAGAGTTACATTCTTACTATTCCACTGTCTCCTTTTCATCTTTGTTATCTTTGGTTACTGGCTTATTTAATAGGTACTTTCCAAAAGCTCTGTCTACTGTAGTTTAAGTATGTAATATATATGATGTGAATGTTCTGTAAGAGCCTCCTCTATGGAAGAGGCCAGTTTCTGACCAGAGTATAAGCCATCGCTCCCTAGCAAATATCCACACGTATTAGCCACTCATAGGGGAACTGGATTAAAAACATACCAGGAAAAAGGTATACTTAAATAATGCCAAGATGAGGAACTAGATAAGGGGAGGAGCTGGTTCACTTAGAAGCGTTTATTGAGTTTGCTGCATTTAAATAGATGGTATCTATAAAAAGGTTACTTAAGAATCCTAGTTGATTGGCAAAAATTCATAGTCAAGTAAAGCCAAGTTAGAAATTCTAGATACATTAGCACATGTCTATAGAAACAATAATAACATTGCTTTCAGGAAGGAAGATAGGAAAAAATAAACAACAACAAGGTACAAATTGTGTGAGTTGATTCCTCTCTGATCTGTTTGTTGTTTTAGTTAGACCATGTAGGAATAATGGATGGTGAATTGATTGTTGCAGGTTAGACCTCAGATGTGATTGACACGTCAGAGCTGCATCTAATTCAGGAACATGAGAAATGTCAGGACAGTTGATTAAAATAACCATCCAATACAGTAGAGTTTCATGTGTATTTATTTAATCCATCCTCAAATGTATGCTCAGTTGTTTGGTAGAGTGTCTATCATAGAGCACTTTATCTTTTGAAGACCAAAACACTGTAATAAAGAGACATGATGAAAAGTTTCCTAAAAGCTCTCCTCATATTTAGTTTTATATTTCTGCCTTAATCAATCAGATGTGCACACTAAGTAAATGCCTAAAAATCTATATCCTCGATACACTGGCAGCTCTTCCCTCTGCTCTGGCTCCTCTGAAAACCCAGGGCCTCCCGAGCCATCTGCAATTATGATGGACCAGGGGATGTAAAAATAGAATGTAGCCCTGTGATGTCTAATAGAAATACAATACAAACCATATTTTACAATTTTCTAGTAGCAACTTTTTTAATTAAAAAAATTAAAAAGAAAACAGGTGAAATTAATTTTAATAATATATGTATTACTTAACCCTGTATATCTAAAATATTATTTCACCAGGTAATCAATATAAAAATTTATTAAAAAGTTATTTTCCATTGCTTTTTGTACTAAGTCTTTGAAATTCAGTGTGTGTTTTACACTTACAGCACGTCTCAGTTTGGACCAGCCACCTTATGAGTGCTTAATAGCCAAGTAAGTGCCCAGGGCTGTTGACAACTGTATTGGACAGGACATTTTTTTCTTGTTATCTTAAAGAAACTTAGTGGTTTCCTAGCCTATTCTTCCTCTGCTTTTAGGGGATACTTTTGAATTGATATATACCTTTTTTTTTTTTTTTTTTTTTGTGGTACGCGGGCCTCTCACGGTTGTGGTCTCTCCCGTTACGGAGCACAGGCTCCGGACGCGCAGGCTCAGTGGCCATGGCTCACGGGCCCACCGCTCCGCGGCATGTGGGATCTTCCCGGACCTGAGCACGAACCCGTGTCCTCTGTATCAGCAGGCGGACTCTCAACCACTGCGCCACCAGGGAAGCCCGATACATACCATTTTGAGTTGTGCTTCAGAAGACACACCTGAGTAGATTTTTAAAGACGTGTTCTCAAATTAACAAAGACTTGGTTTACTGTAACTGTTTCAAATATGATTTTTAAAACACTTTTTAAAATAAAATACTCTTTTTCATCAAGGTTAAGAAATAGAGAAAGATGTGAAAATATTAAAACACTTCTGAATCTTAAACTTGGATCTGGACATATTACAGATTTCCCTTCCATGAATCTTGCTGTAGGAGGAAAAAATTCATTGCTGTGTGTGGATTCTCCCCCAGTCACCTCTTCCTTTTGCCAGTTCTTTGTATATGGTGAAGTATGTGGAGAAAGGTTATTCAAGGCATCGTTAAGACATTCTTGCTTTTTTTTAAATAATAGGATTTTTTCTTATCATCAGCACACATGGTGGCAGCAAGTGCCCTAAAGACTGCAGTTCTGTCATATGTATCTTTTCTTTCTTTGTTTCATTCATTCATTCATTCGTTCATACAACACTTAGTGCCAGACCACCTGCTGGGCATGGAGGTTAAACAATGAAAAGGCTCTCACAACGTAGTGGGAAAATTGTGTAAAAAAAACTACAAATATTAACATATGATGTCCTTCACTACCCTCAAGAGGACATATTACTTAATCTTTGTTGGTGTGATAGAGTTTGGGCCCAGATGTCTTGGAAATGGGGAAGTGTTTCTCTTTTCCTTTACTTTTATTGAAGTGCTAATTATGTTAATGTTCCTGGGTTCCAGCCCATCCTTTCTCCAAGCAAATACCCCTATCCAGAGAAGCTTATGTTCATGTTTGTGCTCAATTATTAGAGCCATCGAATCAGTCTGCATAGATATCAAAAGAAGTGAATACTATTTGAAATTACACTGGGTTATATTGGTACTTTTACAAGTATTGCCACCAAAATCTCATTGTTGACAACTTTATTCATACTGCAAATACTGGCAAAAAATATACTGTTGCAGCGTTCAGTTCATCTGTGTGTGTGGATCGGAGCTTCTCACTGGTTCCTGTACATCTCCAAGTACATGAATCACATGCCATGATTTTTGTTAATGGAGGGGCACATTGCAGAGTGCCAATTTACAAGTGTTCCCACTTGCCAGGATGCTCTTTGCAAAGATGAGATTGGATACAAACACCTAATGCCGTGTATCAGGACAGGTGAGGCAGAGAGCCCTTCTGTGACCCAGTGGAAGAGCTGGGGCATGGGAACAATTGAAGAATGGACACAGAAGGGTAGACTACCCCAAGGGTGCTCGGGGCATCTGGTCTTGCAGCAGGACATGAGCTATGGAAAGAGGACTTAGAGAAGATAGGAATTGTAGGAAAGTCTGCATCAGGGAGACCTATAGGGAGTAGTGGCGTGTTCTGGTATTGGGCAGAACACATCTCCCAGGAATCTAGGAGCTGGTGGGTGTGGGGACAACCTGTTGCTAAGTTAGAGAACAGGGCTTTAGCCACCATGTAGGGTTAAGCAGAAGAACTCCACTGCTTGGAAGACGGAGGGGGACAGAAAGTCTCATCCACAGCGGCACTGGGGTGCTAAATAGGTGACCAAGGCAGAGACTCAGGAACTGGGCTCATCCAGCAAAAATCAGGCACAAAGTAGAAATTGCATTTCAGGAACAAGGCATAAATCTCATTATCAAATATAGGCGGAAGTGTTCAACCTCAGTTAGCAGTAGAGGCTTGATATTGAATCACAGAGCCTGTGCTATAGATGTGTAGTTCTCTCCTGCCTAAAGTCTGAGTTTTCAGAGATCAGGGAGAGCTCAGCTTAAACTTTGGGGACAAAGGGGAAAGAAATATACTCAAGTGACCCTGGTTTTGTGAAGAGGGTGGGGGAGGGGAGGTACAGAGCTAAGAATGAGCTAGGATGAAACACTGTCATCCATTTCAGAGTCCCACCTTCAACTCCTCACCAAATTGATTTCATTATTTAAATTGAACCCACTGTCAGGTCATTTACGATTAGACTGTTTGGGGAATTGCTCTGTTGATTCAGCTAACAAGGTTTTGTGAAAGGCAAAGGCAACGTGAAAAAGTTTTCTGCTTTCATCACCACCAAACCCTTTCTTGGAGGTCACCACCACCAGCCTTCTTGTTTGGACGTTAAATTCCTCCACTTCTTTGCAACACCGGACACAGCTGATCAAGGACCCCCACCCCCCTGACATTATCTCCTCTCCTGGTTCCCTTGATGTGATCATTTTCTTCCATCTCACTGACACTCCTGCTCTGTGTCCTTTGTTGCTCCTCTCTTTGTTTCCCACTCCCCAGTCGTAGGTGATCTCAAAAGGTACCCTTAAGGTTTTCTTTCCTCTGCTCTCCTCTCCTCATGATTTGCATGTGCCCCTTCGCTTCCCCACTGCTCTAAGCCTGGCTCATTACCTGGAAGGATTACTGCAACAGCTAACTTAACCTGGCTTTTCACCCCTTTCTGTAGTCTCTTCTGCTTCCAGATTGATTTTCCTGAAGCACAGGTCTGATCGCACTACTCCCCTGCCCAGAAATGTTATAGCCTCCGACTGTGAACAAAATTAAGTACCAGCTTCTCACTTAGATCTCAAGGCATTTACATCATGGTCCTAAGATAATCTCCCATTAGGCCCCCATATCTAGTCTGCATTCCAGACAGATTGGCCCACTTACTGTTTCTCAAGGGTATCCTATACTTTCCCTCCTCTGAGACTTTATTTATATTCTCCTTTTGCCCTGTAACTGTGGTAACCACATGTCTTGGTTTGTCTGGATCAGTCCCGGTTTATTCCTATTGTCTCGATAATAGTATTACTCAGCTCCCATTTCACCCTCAAGTGTAGTAATTTGAATGATAGATTATATGGTCACCCTACCGATAAAGCTCTTTTTCCTGTTCCTTCTCTCTGTCTTATTCCTCAGTCTGCACTCTATTTAACTTTGCTTGTGGTAAACATAGCCCTATCCTTTTAAGCCATGTGCCATATTAAAAAAAAAAAAACTAACTTTCATGAGATTTACTTTCTCACTCTCCACCCTACCATCACCAATTTAATGTATTCCCTTCCTATTTTCAGCCCCTACATTTGCCAACATGGTATTGTAGTTATTTGTTTTTAAATGTAGTTATTTGTATATTTTAAATCCTTCATAGTAACTTACAAGTTCAAGACCTTATTCTTTGTATTGATTAGATTACTTTCATTTGTAAATAACAGAAAACTCTGACTTAACCATTTAACAATAAGGAAAATTTATTGTATCACATAACAGAGGGTGCCAAGTTAGGATGGCTCAAAAATGACTAATTTAGTATCTGAACAGTGGATTAAAAATCCAGGTTGCTCCTTTTATTAAATGCTTTTTCAACATCCTTGGAAATGATTGTATGTTTTAATATTTAAATTTAGTAAATTGTGTTACTAGACTATTATCACTGCATTCCTGAATGTAATCAATCTGTTTCTCATTGTATATTGTTCATACTGCATGGATGAAATAATTTTGGTAATGCTTATTTATGAGGCGTACATTAATATTTGTAGATAAGTGGTTTTAAAAAATCATTGAATTATTTTTTTTAAAAAAAGATCCAGGTTTCTCTTCTCTTTCCATTCTGATATACTATGCGTCTACTCTAATCTTGCTACCTCCGCTCACAATTGCCCAGTGGCCAGCCTTGTTCTAGAAATCACATGCAAATGTGATGATGTCTAGAAGAAGATTTCTTCTGTGAGTCTCTAAGCAAGAATCCCTGTTACAGAAGCACCCATTCCCAGCAGAAGTCACCTCATCCCTCCTTGGGCAGAATTTCATTACATGCCCAGCCTAAACTAGTCACAGATGAGGCTGTCAGGACTTGACAAATCATTCATCCCCTGAGGTTGAGGTGGCCCTGATTCCCTTGAAGGTCGTGGCCATTAGGGAAGGTTGAGCAGAGCAAAATCAAGGCTCTGTGAGGAAGAGGGATAGTTACCACTAGTTAGGCAAGCAACAGTATCTGCTTCATATAAGTTTGGGTTCAATCAATGTTTATTAAATAAGGTTTTAGTTTTATTTCAAGATATGAAGAATTTTAATTCACTTGAATATTCTAATGCTGTAATGAATTATAAATACTGATCTTAAATAAACCTTTAAAATGATCAGTACTGCACATAGCAGGTTCATTTCAACACTGTTTTGCTTAAGTTCATATGGAGAGATTAGAATTAAGACTTTGAAAGAAAACTTGATTGAGATTTTAATAGCTATCTAAAACTGCTGGCCAGAACACTGTGCTCAGAACTGCTCATTAAGTAGAATTATTTCCTGTTGCTTTTTGAGGGAATGTTTTTCTGAGTATTTGAGCGCTATATTCATAGGATTCAAATACTCATAGGATATCAACTCTCTGTTAACAGATTTACCTTTTGGCACTGAATTGCAGAATTCTCAAAATGCCTGCCAACTATGAAATGTAATCAACAATAGGTCAAAACATTATGATTTTGAAATGTCCTGCAGCATCAAGAGGAGTTGGAAAGAGAGGCTGCTGAACGAGAATCCTCTTCTCATACTCACGAGAGGACTCTTGTTCTTTCCACCCAGGGTCTTTTCAAGCCCAACACCTCCCAAGATCCTCTGTGGGTAAATCAGTGGTGGAAGCCAGAGAATTTGGAGCAGTTCTTGTGTTCCTTGCACAGTAGTTGGTACTGTACTCTGTAAATGGGGGCTCGTTCAACCTTCTGAAGTGTTGTCACCAGTCTGCCACACAGATGGTCCCAGTGAGGAGACCCTAGGGAGCCAGTACCCTCTGGGTCAACAGGAGATGGAGCCAGCACTATTAACCTGAAAATATTCCATGCAATAAAAGGGATCAGAAAGACTCGTTTTATTTCTGAATGAAACAAAGGACAGAACAGAGGAAAACTGCTTCTAAACCTTTCATTGGATATTGCTGCTCAGAATTCTGGACCTTGGTGCCAGAGGGCTTCGGGCTGGCATTTTATGTTTTCAGAAACCCTCTTGTTAAGTGTTGAGATGTAATGACTCTAAATATTTTGACAGCCTGCAGTAGGACTCAGGAGAGAGGCAGAATCTAAGATTATGCCTGGCTTGGATATTTGAACAAGTTTTCTGAAGGGTAAAGGGTCTGGATAAGATCGAATTCCTCCCAAGTGTAAAAGTCAGGGATTCTTATCTAAGGGCAGCCTATTTGCATGTATGTTCAAATATATGTCAAAGTTAATCTGAATCTCAGCGGGGAATGGTGGTAGGAAAATAGCATAGAAACTGAGTAAGCTGTGTATGGAAGAGATAGTGGACTTCAAAGTCAGACTTTTTTTCCCTTAATAACTTGAATGAATAGAAACATTTTTACATCAGTCCTGTAAGCTTCTACTGTTCTATTAAACTCCTGCAAATAGATATATAGTCATTATTCTTTTGAGAAATAATATGAATATATAATTTTTATTCAAAGTTTTTAAAATAACTTCCTGCTAATATTATCTGAACAACCCACCAAACTGCACCATCACCAGTACTTCAAATGACATTTCGGGGTAACAGGCTGATTCTAAAAATAAGATGCAGGAGGCTGGGAAGACATTGCAGAAATTAATATTCCCAGCCCCACTGCACTCTGCCTACCCATACAGACTGTACTCTTCGTTTGAATGCACTTAACTGTTCATTAGAACATCTTATCTGTAAGCCTCATCTAGCTTTTTTTTTTAAAAAACAGATTCCAGTATTTGTACTTTATTCAGAAAAGCTAATTGAGGGAAATTGTATTCATAAGTGCTGAAGTTCAGGTGAAAAACTTTGCTAGACTTTTCTTCCTAAAATCAAGCTAAATAATAAAAAATATTACAATGTCAAGTTTGACATTGAGTGATAAAGTAGGTTAATATGGATTTTATAAAGCACTTTGACTACATACCTGCAAAAATCTTTAATGATGAATATAATACTAAAATTGGAGTTACACTGCCTAGATTTGAATCTCAGGTCTGCCATTAGCTATGAGACCTTAGGAAAATTACTAAACCTTTTTGTGCCACAGTTTCCTTATCTGTAAAAAGGGATAATAATACCTAGGGTAGGGTAGGGTAGTTGTGAGGACCATGTCAAATTGATATACGTAAAGTGTTTAGAACAGCACCTGGTCCATGGTAAGTGCTATATATCGCTTTTTAAGATGACAACAAAGAGGGTGTATTTATGAATTTATATAATAAATATGTATGTGTCATAAGCTTAAATTAAGGGCATTTGGGATAAATAATCAGTTTTCTAAAATGCATTTCCTCTTATATATTGGAAAACCTTACATTGGCTTGCTTAATAAATTCAGTTGAATCAGAACTGTTAGGGTTTCACATTTAAGTTCTAATTGTACCTTTTCCTAATAAGCTGGGAGCAATAAGCTGGAAAGTTACACGTATACCAAGTACAAGTGAGCCCAGACTGCAAAATGAGCTTATGTTCCAAGATTCATCTCATTCATTTATTTTTGGGTTTCAATCATGCTAGTCTTTGTACATTCTCATCAGAATTTTTAATGACTTGGTAAAGTAGAAGCATTTCCTGCGTAATCAACATTTATTTTTCCTGAGAAAGTATTTTAAAAATAAAGTCCTTCAAACGTCTAGTCTTTTTTTTTTTTTTCAGTAAAAATGAATGGCCTTAAAAGACATTTGTCCTGGCAGTCTATTTAAAGATGAGAGAAATGAAAGCCAAGAAAACCAGAAGAAGATGCCCTCAAGGGAAAGATCTGTATGATGAATTTGAAATTGCAGAGAATACTATTTCTGCTTTCCCAGGCAGAGCTGTCACCTCAAAAGCCTATTTTCATGAAAGGAGAGTGTTACTCAGAGTATCAGAGTTTAGTCTGTTGAATGCATATTCCCTTAATGCGGGTAAGGCACTTGAAGGTGACCACTAATCATTCAGTCCTGTTGTACAACAGAAACTTGTATTTTGGTCCAGGAGAAATCTTAACCAAAGAGCAGTGTAGATTCTTCGAACTAGCAAAAAAAAAAATTACTGTCCACTAAAGACAGTAATGAAGAGTTACTACATTGGCTCAGGTCCTGAGATTTTTCTCCCCAGATTCAGTTGCCAGCAGGCATTCCAAGGAAGTCCAGTAAGGGAACATATAATTCATCTGTACTATAGAGAAGAAATGTCATTCTTTCTTAGCCATCGATTGAAAAGGTCAGGTAAATCCCACTATCCTTCCCTGGGTGCTTTTCTGCTACACAGATACATCTCAAAACACTACTTAAAAACCTCTTTATTTCCCACCTGTGTCATTTTTCAGAGTAATATTTTTCTCTCTCGTGTGACTTATTACTTGGTCTCTTTTGTTTTAGACATTCTTCTCTCCTCTTCCTAATAACTAGGGAAGTGGTGAATGAGTTCATCATTGCTTTATAAAGTTAGCATTTCTCAGCTTTACTTTTTCTAAAGAGCCCTAATTCTTTTATCCGATTATCATAAATAGCTATACTAGCTAATCCTTCCTAAATGTGAATTTTTCTCTTCTTAAAAAAAAAAAAAGACTTTGCTTTTACTTACTCTGCCTAGTGTTTCTGGGATACAACTCTACCAGGATTGTCCCTAGAAGATAAATTGCTAAGATCAAATCAATTTCGGAAAGTTAACAGTTTTCTTTAACAGATTGTCATGCTTTGGGTTATGTAGGAAAGCTAATTGGGAGGAAATTGCACTTTTAAATGCAGAAAGTTCAGGCAAGAAAGCTTTAGCTACCAGACTTTTCTTCCTAAAATAAAGCAAGATAATACAACTTTACAATGTCAAGTTGAACTCCAGAACTGGACTGCATGGAGCTGAGTGGGTCCTGACTTCCTGACTTATTACCTGAATGACCTTGGATAAGTCAGATAACCTCTCTGCACCTTAGTGTCCTCATCCATAAAATGGAGACAGTAGAATAATACCATCATAGGGTAGCTGGAAATTATGAATCTTGATGTGCTAATGTTCACTGTGAGTCTCCAGGAGGGGTTAGAGTTTGCAGCTTTCAGTTGATTTTTTTTTGATCTAGGAGTCTCCTCCCAACCTCCCTAAAAAGAAAACCCAAACAAACAAGAAAAAAAAGATTACTTTACAACCTGTTGAACTTAGTTTTAGAAGCACTGACATAGGGACATTTAATTACTGCTTGTGCTTCAAAGGCTCATTTCTAAAAACTCTGCTATCTCCAGGTCCCAAGGAATAAATTTTCTCATGTTGCTTTTTTATTGTTGATAAGAACAGGGGAAATTAATTCAAACATGTATTTTAGAAGAGCTTGAAAGCAAGCTAATAACCTGTATACTAGTTTTTATTAATTATAAGCTAGCTCTTTTGAGGAATGGCAGGTACACTATAACTGTAATGGCCTACAGATTTGTGAACATGCAGAATTTGACCCTATATGTTAAAAATTTTAAAAAACACTACAAGTATGCAGAATGAATTTATATTACAGTGCTCTTATAATTCATTTTTCTCATAGCTTATGTTCGCTACATTTATGTGAATGGTTGGGCAAAGTATGGATATCATGTAAAGTTTAATTAGCAGCTATTATTTTAAATAGGAAGGAAGTTTTTTTTAATGGTTTTCACAAGCGTCTAGTCATTAAAAAAAAACAAACAAGAATGAGCATAGCATGTAAATCTGTGCCTTGTTAGGCAGACTGTGTTTCCCTTTACTGCGTCCTCATGCTGCTCTCCCAACCCCCCAACACAACACACCTATGCACCCCAAGGTTAGTGGCAGGAATTTCATACTATTCCAACTTATCAAACCACTTTATTATGCTATTCCAGGCATCCCAGATTCCCTTACCACAAACACTAACCCATCACAGATCTGAGCTGGACAGATTCTTCAAGGTCATCTAATGATAGCTAAAATGTGCAGAGTGCTTACTCTGTGCTAGCTCCTGTTCTGAGAATTTTGTAACAGTTAACTCATTTAATCTTTACCACAGCCCATGATGCATTATTTCTATTATCTGTTTTTTAATAGATGAAGTCACTGAGGCAAGGAGAAGTTACGTGACTTATCTAAGGTCATTCAGCTAAGAAGAGGTAAAGGCAGGACTCAATTCCAGGCAGTCAGGTTCTCGAGCCCATATTCACTGTACTGCCTTGGAGACACAGGCATGCCTTTCCCGGGCTTGGAGCAAATATTCCAGGTAGTATTTCTCCATCCTCTGCTCTCTGGTCCTCAGGCCCTAGAGAGTTAATACTGACCACACTGCTTAGACTGGATCCCTTTCTGCAAGGGTGTTTGCTCACTCGCATACTCAAGTCCTCGGTCAGCACTAACTCCTTATCTCACCCCTTCTTTGTTCATTCGCTAGTATTACTTGTGTATGTGACCGTAGTGGCAGGGAAGTTGGATGTTTCTCCGACGTCCTCCTGCATTTCAGCCGTAGTGGGAAGTGCGGTGAGTAGACTCTGAGCCAGAGAATGAGTATGACCTGCTGGGGTGCTGAGCATTAGGTGACCTGTCAGGGTGCTTCATCTCTCCAAGTCTCATGTAAAACATCTGGAAAGTGAGAGCATTGGATTTCTTTTTATTTTAGGCTTCATTTAACCTCTTCTACAATCCCACCCTTCACTACAATGCCTAGAATAGCTCTTTGCAAAGTACAAGTACCTAATATTTGTTCAAATAAATATCTAGAAACCCCTTTTATAAAATGTCCCTGACAAATTTAAAACGTGGTAATCAGGAGTTTTAGACTCCTTGAAATAGCCTGTAGAGAGCTTGAGGGCTTATTAAAACACTGACGGCTGGAACCCGTGCCCAGAGTTGCCGAGTCAGTAGGACTGGGGTGAGGCCTGAGTTGCATTTCCATCAAGTTCCCAGATGCTGCTGATGCTGCTTGTGTGGGGACCGTATCTGGGAATCACCGCCCATCGAGCACTCTCAAAAAAAAAAAAAAAATATCCCTTTCCTCTGGTTTCGCAATTAAAAATGATTTAATAAGATTGTCTCATCCATTGGGTGGTTTGACAGCTTTCATGTGTCTCTTATCCCCTGCTATCTGCATTTTAACAGGAGTCTCTTTTTAAAGACTACAAACCTTATTTCACAGGAACAAATCTAGTTCTTGGCCTCCTAGCCTTCTATCTAAGCTACCTTTGTCCCACTGTTGCACTAAATCTGTCCTCTCCCTAAGGTATTAGGGCCTCCTTGTTGTCACACACCCACATCTTAACCACTGCTCTTAACATGTAAAGATTAAGAGCATAGGCTCAGGAGGTGGGCTGTCTTGGGTTGAGAGGTTGGTTCCTCACTCTATATCCAATCCTGGACACTTTCTCTGTGCTTCATCCTCTTCATCTGTAACTGGATTTCAATAACAGTGCCTACCTCATAGGGTTGTTTTAAATATTAAATTGGTAAATATTTGCAAAGCACTGAGAATAGTCCCTAAAACATCACACATGCTATGTGTTTTTGAAATCTTTTTTCCCCCACCTTTATTGAGATATAATTGAAATAGAACATTGTGTAAGTTTAAGGTATACAGCGTGTTGGTTTGATACATTTTGTATTGCAAAATGATCACCACTATAGCCCTAGCTGACACCTCCAACCCATCACATGATTACACATTTTTGTGTGTGTGGTGAGAATATTTAAGATCTACTCTTTCAGCACGCTTCAAGTATATAATACAGTATTTTTTAGCAATAATCACCATGCTGTACGTTAGACCCCCAGAAGATGTTAATCTTATAACTGGAAGTTTGTGCCCTTTGACCAGTATCTCTCCATTTCCCCAACCTCCCAGTCCCTGGTAACCAAACCACCATTCTACTCTCTGTTTCTATGAGTTTGACTTTCTTTTTTTCTTTTCTTTAGATTTCATATATAAGTGATACCATGCAGTATTTGTCTTCCTCTTTCTGATTTATTTCACTTAGCATAATGCACTCGGGGTTCATAAAGGTGTCACAAACTAGGATTTCCTTCTTTCTCATGGTTGAACTCCATTCTGTATACACACACACACACACACACACACACAACACATCTTCTCTATCAGTTCATCTATAACTGGACACTAAGGTTGTTTCCATGTCTTAGATATTGTGAATAATGCCACACTGAACAGAGGAGTGCAGGTTAACTTCTATATCCTGATTTCAGTTCCTTTGGATAAATACCCCTCAGAAGTGGGATTGCTGATTATATGGTAGTTCTATTTTTAATTTTTTGAGAAACCTCCATACTGTTTTCCATAGTAGTTGTGCCACTTTGCATTTCCACCAACAGTGCACAAGGGTTCCCTTTTCTCCACACCCTCTCATACACTTGCTATCTCATATTTTTGATGATAGCCATTCTCACAAGTGTGAGATGATATCTCATTGTAGTTTTGCTTTACATTCCCTGATAATTAGTGATATGGAGCATCTTTTCATGTACCTGTTGGCATTTGTAAATCTTCTTTGGAAAACTGTCTATTCAGTTCCTTTGCCTACTTTTTAATTGGGTTGACTTTTTTGCTGTTGAGATGTGTGAGTTCTTTATATGTTTTGAATATTAACCCCTTATCAGATGCGTGATTTGCATATATTTTCTCCCATTCCATAGGTTGCATTTTCATTTTGTTGAATGTTTCTTTTGCTGTGCAGAAGCTTTAAGTTAGCTTTTATTATATGTTAAATGTTTCCCAAATTTACCTCTCAGGGTAAATTACCTTCATGATTTCTATCATGGCTGCATATCCCCTCAACTATCATTTATTTTTTCTTTAAATCAATCTACTTTGCTAACAAGTTATTATAAAAGAAAACTTGTATTATTACTGTAAATGGAACACCAGTATCACTTGATAAATAGAGGGTAACCATAAATTAAATACAGTGAAAACCAGTGTTCTTTTATTATAGCCAGTTATTTTCTGCTGAGTACTCGGAGCCTGAGACTTACTCCCTTTTTATGAAAAACAGGTAAATTAGCAAGTTCTAGCTGCTGTAACAAATAAACTGCCACATTTCACTGGCTTCATACACTAGAGTTTTTCACTTACGTAACAGTCTAGCGCAGGGCTGCTGATTCAGGGACCTCCTTCCGTCTTGTGGCACCAACAACTGAGGGACCCAGAAATCTCTCTGCGTCCAGTTAACAGATGCAGGGAGAGAACATGGAGAAGTCACCTGACTTTTTGCCTTTTTGGTCTGAAACTACCATAGGTAATTCGTCCTTTGGTGTAAATCACCTAGAGGTGGGTGTGCAGGGAATGTTGGTCCAAGCTAGGTAGCCACTTCCCACAGCTACTTTATCGTATGAAAGTGAGGATACAAGTTTTTGGTGGTCAAATTATGAAACATAAACAGGTTATATAGCAAGACACAGCCATAGTTTCTGAATTGCTGGCAGGGATTGTGCAACTACTTCTTCACTAACTATATTACTATTTTAGTTCAATTAATTCACCTCTCTCCTAACCTCAATTTCACTCAGAAACTGTTCCAAGAAGTTAACAACTGCCTTACTTAGAGAGAGTGAAATCCATATATACACAGAAGAAACCTGTTTCTCTGTATCATGACACAAAATTAATGAGATAGTAGCCAGTGTAGCTTTTTACCTCTTAGTATAGCTTAGAACTTTCCTTGGCTAGATGGGAAATGAGCTCTGTCTCTATATATGTCTGTATAATAACCAAGAATGAAAAATGTGGTTGATAAGAACTTACATATAAACCCAGTACCCTCCTACATTTTAAAACTTAACTGTGTGCCATCACTAAAATTTTATGATTTAAAGTTGTTATTATCATTTGACATATATTTGAAATGTGTGAGACACATGCCCAGTACCACCACACTGATTACATGACTTCTGCTGCTGTAGTACAATCTGAAATATTTTTCCTGTGCTAATTTCAAACCAATGAAGCATGGATATGTTTGAGTGACCACCAGTTGAAGGGGAGAGGAATTTCTAATTGGGTTTTTATAGGTGAAAACTAAAGCTACTTGGAATTTGACATTTGATGAAAGTCTACCATGATGTTATCATCCTGGAAAAAACTTACTTCTGTATTTTGTCATGAAGAAGTAGGGATAATAGAGGGTCAGCCCCTGGAAGCTGAGGTATGAGAGCAACATTATGTGCTCATAACAGAGAAATTTATACTTAGTGATTTATGATCCATACCTGTATTTTTGTAGGTTGCTTTCATTAGCCACGTGGAGCTTTTTACTCACTGGCGAACATAGTAAAAGATAAGAAACAGAACTGGATACCAGATCTGGGTTCAAAGATGAGATGGAGGCATTGGTGGGTCATTTAGGAAGGGGGACTGTATAGGCCCAGCTCGATAAGCAAGGTAGGGTTCAAGCAGCTTCATAATGTCAACACTGAGTTCAGTAAAGCATGATGGAGTGACTCAGAGGGTGGTGTATCATAGGGAGCATATAGTACTTCATTTTGGTTGGTCAGTGGACTGTAGGGCTTCCATTTACAGGCTGGGTGAGGTTCAGGAGCACAACTGTTTCCTCCAAGGAGGTAGACTGTCAGGGTGCAGTGGGGAGGGGACTGTGACTCAAGGAACAGCACAGTTGCTCAGACACAGCTCTGTGGAGCAGTGACAGCCCTTCACTATCAGCTCCTGAGCCCTTGGTGGGCATCTTATCACATTCCAGATATATTGTCATGGACCACGAATGATAGCAACCTTCCAGGGAGGTTGCTTGAGGGCTTCCAATGGAACTGGGGGAACAGGGCCCTTCCCCTCTCTTAGCAGGGGAGGCGTGATGGTGGGATGAGGTTAGTGAGCCCAGGTGAGGGGAGCTGGAAGGCAGATGCAAGGAATGAAGTAAGGGTTGACTGCTGTGTTCTTACTGTGCCAGCCTACACCCCCTCTACCAGTAGAGTCTCTTTTTTTTTTTTCTTTTATTTCCCAGTGAATGGGGAGCTTTTGCTGAGGTGGGGGAGGAATACCCCCAACGAACTGCTGGCCCATGGGAAGCGGGTTGATTCTCCCTGCCAGAGCCACAGGTGTCCTTCCCGATGTTCTACTCCTTTCTCATTCTCTGTAGCCTGCTGCAGCCTGTGGCAGGCAGGAGGAGGGGCCGTGCTTCCTCTTGGTGGGTCACAGTTAACACTGTTCATCATCTCAGCTCTCTCTGGAAACGGCTTCCATTTATAAGTTCACAGAGAAAGGGAATTTTATCAAGGAAAACTACAAAGCTTTTAGCATCTCCATCTATGGCTTCCATGCCCTTGTCCTGTCATGTTTCCCTGTCTCCCACTCCCAGGACAGAAAGCAAGCAATTATGATCTTTCCCCGAGGGCTGCTTTGGGAATCTACTGAAAATGGCAGCCAATGACTCCAGATTAAGAACTCCTTCTTGACAATGGTGAGAAATGACCAAAGCACCAGGTCCTCAGTTACACGTCAGAACCTAATGCCTGCAGTAGAAATATGAAGAAATTTTACTGGAAAGAGAACCTCAAAATAATAACGGCAGAGTTAAAAAGGGTGGTGTGAAACTTTCTTGGTCTTTGTGGGAAGACTGGTGTGTGTGTCAAAAGGATCAGGAAAGTCTTTTTCTATACTCAGTTCTCTTATATCTGGAGATTCCAGGAGTTATAAAAGTGCTTTGTGCCCCAGCACCTTTCCCTTAAAACCGTAGAAATGCTAGGAGTATGGTGGAACTCCAGGATGTAACCTGAGCATTGAGGACCGACAGTGGGGATCAGGGGGCTGACCTGGCTTAACCTGGGAAAAATTAGAGGAAAAGCTTACACATTCCTAGGTAAAGGCTGTGGTCAAAATAGCTCTAAATTTGGATTCAGATTCTGGTTGTGCCAGTAACAACCATGTTTGGCTTCTTTATTTCTCTCTGGGTTGGTGTCCTTATCTATTCAGGGCAGATTGAGCTCAATTTCATTCATTCATGCAGCCATTCATATTTATTGCCGATCACTGTGTTTTAATATGGAAATATAAAGATAACATTATACAATCCCTGTCTCAGAGAAGCTCTCAATTAAGTGGAGGAGACAGATGTTACTGATACTTGTAAAAGCATGCGTAAAGTACCATAATAAATATACAAAGTGCTTTTGGAACACAGAGAGGGAGGGAGGGATGGGTTGTACCAGGAGTAGAGTTGCAGTAGAGTACGCAGTATGTAAATCATATCTTAAGAACAGAACTGCCTACCATTGCCTATCATAAGTGCGGACCAAGTATACAAGCCAGAATGTATGGGAATGCCTGGTATGTTGGGGAATGAAAATGTTTAGCTGTGACTAGAACATAGCATGTCTGGAGGCTTGTAAGGGAAGCTGAAAAAGATGGGTTTAGGTTCACCTGTAAACAGTCTCTTACAACAATTCCTGTTACTCCATTGGCTATGAAGACACACTGGAAATTGTAAACAGGAAGTTTGGATTGCACACAATTTGAGCAGGGAAAATGCAAGCACAGAGGTGAGTTCTGAGAATATAAGAGCAATACAAGAATATTAAAATATAAGAGCAATAGAAGTTAGCAGTTGATAGAGAGAGGCAGAGGAGGGAAATGAAGGTTTCAGCATGGTGTGTAAGGGTGTGAGAGTTTTAGCCTGTGTGTCCAAGTTGGACAGGAGGTTTAGGGTGGGAGACTGGAATTCACTTTGGATGGGAAGGCTTTGAGGCTTCAGTATGTAGGTCTGAGCATGTTGAGATGTTGCTATTTGATAGGTGGTTGGAGACCTGCATCTGGAGCTCAGGGGAGAGAGAAATATTTAGGACTTGTTACAGTAGCAGGGGTTGATAAAGCCTTAGGAGGAATGAAATCCTCTAGGGAGGGCTTCTGACAGGTCAAGAGAAAAAGAACCTGATAAAATCAGGGAACATAGAATTTAGGTCTGCAGTTCACTGACCAGAGCCTCTACCTCCAAGGCAAACTCAGTCCACTTTAGCCTTATGTTCAGGTCAAGTTGAGAGCTACAAGGAGAAAGGCTATCTCCTTTCCTCTCCTAATACTGTCTTCCCCATAGGGCTTCCATCCAAATCCTCTACATCTGTCTAAGAACTATCCTTCCTTGAATCATAGTAAGAATCACCGCCTGTCTTTCTTTGATGCCATGTTAATTTGTGTTCTTCTAGAAGCAGGTACCAAATGTGATTAGATATATACCATATATTTATCAAGGGAAACACTTGTAAAAGCTAAAAGTTGCAGGGTGGTAAACTAGAGAAGGCAAGGAGAACCTTCAGACTATGATGGAGGGCTGACCCCTGTGAAGGAGACGGGGAAGGAAGGAGGATTGGGTAGGAAGCACCTCAGAGTACAGCACAGCTCCAAGAAAGGCCAGAATCATGGGGAGTCTTTATCCCTCATCTTAGAGGAATAGACTCACCTGAATCCCCCCACCATGCCTAGCCATTGCCAGGAGGAGCCTACAGGAAGTGTGGCCTCAGCAGGGACTCAGTATTTGATCCAGAGGAGTGACAACTGGGAACATCAGACCAAAAGCCTGCCCAGAGCAGGAGATCCTAGTGGCACATTTCATGGCCACCATAGATGGCCTCAGTGACTCAGTGACACTTCCTAAATGTTCTACTGGCACTTATTGCCCAAACCGTCAAAACTCAGCATTTACAGCCTTGCACCATTATTAATTATCTCACCTTGTGTCTGCCCAACTAGATTATAAACCCTTCCTTAAACATCAGTGCAGTGTCCTTAACTCAGAGGCATCTAGGTATTCGTCGTAATAAGAATTGTGTTATTTTCATTACTTGAATTTATCTGAGAGGTGTAGCAATGGGAGTTTTGACTTAGGAAGTTGGGATGAGGGAAGTTAAGAAAGAATATGATTTGGATGAGGTGTTCCACAGATGTTACAGTGAGGGAGGGAGAACTAGAGCATGGGAAGCAGACGTACCCACTGAAGGAAAGCAGACACTAGGGCCTAGGCACATGAATTTGATGAGATGAAGTCCAGGTAGGCAGACAGAAGCCAGTATCCAGAGAACATGGTAGAAAGTGCTAATCGAAGGGCAAGAACTAGCACGGAGGAGGTCCAGCAAGATATAATGGATGGGAGTTTGAAGTAGACATCACGGCAACTCGCTTTTTTTGAGAACTAACCTTTCTACCCACCAGGCAGTTTTCATACACCATATCACACCTTCTTAACCTTGGTTAATTGGACCGAAGAGACACCTGTCTCAAGCTGAACCTTCTGGGAATTTTGATTCAGGGTTCAGTAAATCTAATTAGTCGAATTTTCCTTGAACTGAGCTGACATGTTGAAGCAGGGCTTTTGGAGACTGCTGGAGCCCTTGTGTACACTAGGAGGCAGGAGAAGCGGCTGCAGAAAGACAAGAATGAGTCAGGCATTCAGAGACAAGCTGAGATGAGAGACAGCACGACTCCAGAGAAGAAGAATGAGACTGAGAGAGTCGTTGCCTGGACTCCTGAGAAATTTCCATCCCTCAACCTAATCCTGTGCCCTTTCACAGTAGGTTCTGAGATAACCCACCAACCTTAGAATAAATTCCCTATTCTTCTTAATCCAGTTTGAGTGGGATTCTTTTAGTAGCAGCCAAATAATATTGACTGAGACAGTGTTTTGACAGATATGCTCAAGACACAAACAGGGAGCTCAGAAACATGCAATTTGCAGGGATACAGACAAGCGAGAGGTTAGCATTAGGAAAACTGGGAAGAGTATCCCGGACAAAGCAGCTTTTAGTCTGGTAAGTAAAAGGGTAACCAAGTCAGAGACTAAACATACAGGATCTGCTTAGAGGAACTAGGGTAGAGGGTAGAGCCTTCCTCACAAGAACAAGGCAGAAAAAGGTGGTTATTAGGTGTCAGGTAAAAGGTCAGAGGCAGACTAAGATCTTCTGATCTATTGAGGATGGGACTCATTCATGCATTCAGTAAGAATTCTTGGGTATCTACTACAGTCTAGGGGGTTTAGTGTGTTAACAGACTGAGTTGTGGGTTCAGTGTACTGTGGGGTGGAGCCAACCCGGGAGTGGAGACCCCATGATACCTGCTGTGGGGAAGAGAAGGCTCAGAGGGCAGAATCGGGGGGCATCAGTCAGCTCATGATGTGAAGTGGATGATAGAATGTTAGAATTTGGAACGTTCTGGGGTAAAACAGACCTGGACAAAGTTGGAACTGAGAACTCAGAAAGTAACTTCTTTCAAGGAGCAGCAGAGAGGAAGGTAGGGTGAGGAAGGAAAGAGTGATTCAGAATGGGAGATAAGAAGGTGTCAGGCACACAGCTTGTCTATTTGTCAGTTTCTCCTAGGACCCTGGTGGCAGCTGATGAACCCATAAAAAAATACCTGTTGTGCCTGTTCATGCTGACCTGCTCGACTTTGCCAAAGTTAAAAAGTTCAGGAGGATTTGGAAAGCTATAGACTCTAGCCTTTCCTAATTCAATTCCACCTTACCAGATAGGCAAGGCTAGATTCCTTTAAAGTAATTCAGCTCAACATCTTTGGTTAAACTTTGAACCCTCACATACTGGGAAGAAGAAATATAGTAGAGGAAAAGGAGGTAGAAGGAAGGATAAAAATTAAGAGATGCCTCATAATCTGTTGCACATATTGGGATAAAATTAGTCTCCTGTGATCTCCTTCTCTACCTCCCACTCATAATTTTGAATATCTGGTAATCGTAGGTATATCTTTTCACAAAGACCCCAAAATCACTTCTCCAGTGGATGTCAGGGACTCCCTATATAGTGCGTTATTTAACCTTGATAAGATGACCTAAAAACTAACCTAAACAATGACAAATTAGGAGACATGCTATTGGCTCCAGTTTCTTTTCTCATAATCTTATTTCTAGTGTGGTTGTGGTGTTAAATAGAGTCAGAAGATCTAGGGCTGAGTCAGAAATTTCTGCTTGGCTTCTGACTGGCCTTATGGGGAGCAAATTATTTAACCTCCTCAAGCTTTCATTTCCTCATCTGTAAAATGGTATTATGACATATGACACTTGTTCTAATACCCTGATGGGTGATTTTAAAGACCATGTATAAAAACTAATGAAATGGTACAAACACCAGTGGAAGGTAGCCAGGTCCTTTCATAAATCACATAGTTGAGTAAAGAATCTGTATCAGAACCTAATTTTTCTCCTCACTAGCTCTGTGGCCTTTGACAATTCATTTGAGTTCCAAGTCTTGTTTTTTTTTCCCTTGTCAAAGAGGTATGATAATATTCTCTGTTTCATGTAGTTTTTATGACGATTAAAATGACATATGTATACTAAAGTATAAAGAATATATTAGTGATTACAATTCTTAATAATGTCCCAGAATAGAATAATGATACTATTTTGATTATATTTTCTTGTTATAAAAGTATTAATATAATTTTATATTAGTATATTTATATTAGATCCTTTCAAGATTCTTTTTTTTTTAAATAAAAGCATTCTTTTTTTAAAAAAATATTTATTTAGTTAGTTAGTTATTTTTTATTTGTTTGCACCGGGTCTTCGTTGCGGCGTATGGGATCTTTAGTTGCGGCATGCGGGATCTTTTAGTTGCAGCCTGCGGGCTCTTAGTTGAAGCATGTGGGATCTAGTTCCTTGACCAGGGATCGAACCTGGGCCCGCTGCATTGGGAGTGTGGAGTCTTAACTGCTGGACGACCAGGGAAGTCCCAAGATTATTTTCATTGAGATTTGTTCTGATATGCAGAGTCAAATTTAAATGAGACATAATCACTTAAAAATGAAACTTGAAATTCAATTACAGATAAAAAATGAGTGCATCCTTAAAGCAAAGATCTTTCATATATTTCACTTCTAATGAAGTCTTTTAGAAAGCAAAACTGTTATAGTTTGTTTTTATTCATAATTTATCAGTTTAATACTTTTTGAATTGAGGGAAATACGGGTTTTATATATATAGGGATAAGGTTATAATAAAAGGGTCTGGGACTTCCCTGGTGGCGCAGTGGTTGGGAGTCCGCCTGCCTATGCAGGGGACACGGGTTCGTGCCCCGGTCCAGGAAGATCCCACATGCCGCGGAGCGGCTGGGCCCGTGAGCCATGGCCACTGAGCCTGCGCGTCCAGAGCCTGTGCTCCGCAACGGGAGAGACCCGCATACCACAAAAAAAAAAAAAAAAAAAAAAAAGGGTCTGGTTACCCAAATATGGTTCAGGTTTATATTGAGATTATTACCACTCAAAGGAAGTCCTCTTTTTGCATTTTTTAAAAATTAAAATATTCTACATTTATACTGGTTAAATTCTAATGTTCTTTAATCTTTTATTTCCTTGGAAGATAATAGTTGGAGAAACTGCTGTGTTTTGCCTACAACTGGCCACAAGGGATTTTGAAAACCAGGAGAAAACTATTTTAACTGGAGACTGTTGCTATATAAACCCACTGGTGAGGAGAACTGTGCGATTTCTTGGTATGTGTTCATTGAATTGTTTTTATTGTTGCTGAAACAATGTTTATGTATAAGCCAACCTTTAAAATGACCAGCATATTAACTGTATTCGAATATTAGATTATATTTTCTTTGAAATGTTTCAATTTGGTTTTTAAAAATAAATACTGCATACTATTTTCTCTCCTGTTTTGCAAAACTCCATTTCGTGGTGTCATTTCCATATTATTTTAAGAAAAACAAATCCCACCAAACTTGGATATTTAAATTCTAAAAGAAACTAAAAATTACGTAATTTAAAGAAATGATTTACTATGTTTATTAAATTTCAGAAACAACGCTTAGCTAGAAATGATAATCTAGGTTGGTTATCGAACATCATGAAGGACAAGCAAAATAGCTGGACAAATAAAAGAAATGCTGTATTTGTTAATTATCATAAGTAGCACTCCATGAACTACTTCTGGGGTGTTTTTTTTTTTTTTTACAAAAAAATGGTACAAAAACCATTTTTTACAAAAATTGGTGATTTTATTAGGGGACAAGATTTACTGATCCTTTAAATCTCAAATTCTAGCACTAATGATATGAACATTGACGAATTACTGAAAATCATCTCAATTCAAAAGACACGTGGCCAAGACAGGTTTTCTTTAACTGAAACAATAAAACTTAATATAGATTATTATTTCCTGGCTTTATCAAATAAGAAAAAGTGCATCTATATATACTAAATAACATTTAAGATAAATTCTGATCAGTATTAAGATTACAGATACTGTAACCCTTCGATATATTTCTCATATTGATGGGAACAAGATGAAGACTTTGGAGATATGCATAGCTCACCTAATCTATATATAAACCCACTAAAGACTAATCAAATGTCATCATGCCTTTAAATCTCTCTGGAGCCGAAAGGTCTTCATATCTAAGACTGTTCATTTTATTGCCGTCAACTTATACATCCCCACAGCGCTCATTTATACAGTTGAAGGGATAGCTTTTATATGAAACTTTTAAAGTTATAAAGTTTTTCACATGCATCAATACTGTGTTCTTGACCCATTTAATCTTTGCATGAGAAACATTTAATAACAAAATAAACAATAATATACTCAGAGCTAAAGTATTTTGATGAAGTTGAACCTTCCTAAATATTGTTAAATTATATTATGCCTACTTAAGTAAAATATTTTTATTCATTTACGCACATATTTCTAAAGAATATACAGGCATACCTCCAAGATATTTGAGCTCAGTTCTAGACCACTACGATAAAGCGAATATGGCAATAAAGCAAGTCACATGAAGTTTTTGGTTTCCCAGTGCATATAGAAGTTACGTGTACACTCTATTGTAGTCTGTTAAGTGTGCAATAGCATTATGTCTTAAAAAAATACATACCTTAATTAAAAATACTTTTAAAAATTAAAATCACTAAAAAATGCTAATCATCACCTGAGCCTTTAATGAGTTGTGATCTTTTTGCTGGTGGAGGGTCTTGCCTCAACATTGACGGCTGCTGACTGATCAGGGTGGTAGCATCTGAAGGTTGGGGTGGCTGTGGAAACTTCTTAAAATAGGACAACAATGAAGTTAGCCACAGTGATTGAGTCTTCCTTTTACGAACGATTTCTTTGTAGCATGCAATGCTGTTTGATAGCTTTTTACCCATGGTAGAGCTTCTTTAGAAATGGTAGTCAATCCTCTCAAACCTTGCTGCTGCTTTATCAACTAAGTTTATGAAAGATTCTAAATCCTTTGTTGTCATTTCAACAGTCTTCACAGCACCTTCACCAGGATTAGATTCCATCTCAAGAAACCACTTTCTTTCCTCATCCACAGAAGCAAATCCTCATCCATTCAAGTTTTATCATGAGATTGCAGTGATTCAGTCACATCTTCAAGCTTCACTTCTATTTCTAATTCTTTTCCTATTTCTACCACATCTTCAGTGACCTCCTCCACTGAAGTCTTGAACCCCTCCAAGTCATCCATGAGGATTGAATCACCTTCTTTCAAGCTCCTGTTTAATGTTAATATTTTGACCTCTTCCCATGAATCATGAATGTTCTTAATGGCATCTAGAATGGTGAATCCTCTCCAGAAGGTTTTCAGTTAACTTTGCCCAGATCCATCAGAGGAACCCCTATCTATGGCAGCTACAGACTTATGAAATGTATTTCTTAAATAGTGAGACTTGAAAATCTGAATTACTCCTCATGACCTGCAGAATGAATGTTGTGTCAGCAGGCATGAAAACAACATTAATCTCATTGTACATCTCCATCAGAGCTCTTGGGTGGCCAGGTGCGTTGTCAATGAGCAGTAATATTTTGAAAGGAATTTTTTTTTTCTGAGCAGTAGGTCTCAACAGTGGGCTTAAAATATTTAGTAAATCATGTTGTAAACAGATAATGCTGTCATCCAGGCTTTGCTGTTCCATTTATTGAGAAAAGGCAGAGTATATTTAGCATAACTCTTAAGGGCCCTAGGCTTTACAGAATAGTAGGTGAGCATTGGCTTCACCTTAAAATCACCAGCTGCATAAGCCCCAAGGAAGAGAGTCAGCCTGTCTTTTGAAGCTTTAGAGCCAGGCATTTTCTTCTCCTTAGATCTGAAAGTCCTTGATGGCATCCTCTTCCAATAGCAGGTTGTTTTGTCTACATTGAAAATTTGTTGTTTAGTGTAGATACCTTCAGTAATGATCTTAGCTAGATCTTCTGGATAGCTTGCTGCAACTTCTATATCAACAGTTGCTGCTTCACTTTCTACTTTCCTGATATGGAGATGACTTATTTCCTTAAACCTCATGAATCATCCCCTGCTAGCTTCAAACTTTTCTTCTGTAGCTTCCTCACCTCTCTTAACTTTTTTTTTTTTTTTTTTTTGCGGTACGTGGACCTCTCACTGTTGTGGCCTCTCCCGTTGCGGAGCACAGGCTCTGGACGCGCAGGCTCAGCGGCCATGGCTCACAGGCCCAGCCGCTCCGCGGCATGTGGGATCCTCCCGGACCAGGGCACGAACCCGTGTCCCATGCATCGGCAGGCGGACTCTTAATCACTGCGCCACCAGGGAAGACCTCTCTCAACTTTTATAGAATTGAAGAGAGTTAGGGCCTTGCTCTGGATTAGGCTTTGGTTTAAGGGAATATTATGGCTGGTTTGATCTTCTATCCAGACCACTAAAACTTGCTCCATATCAGCAGTAAGGCTGTTCCGCTTTCTTATCATCCTTTAAGAACTTTTCCTTTGCGTTTGCAACTTGGCTGACTGTTTAGCACAAGAGACTTAGCTTTCAGCCTATCTCAGCTTTCAACTAAGCTTCATCATTTCTAGCTTTTGATTAAGAGATGTGTGACTCTTCCTTTCACTCGTACACTTAGAGGCTATTGAAGGATTTTTAATGGCTAATTTCAATAATGTTGTGTCTTAGGGAATAGGGGGTCCTGAGGAGAGGGAGAGAAATATAGGGGAATGGCTGGTTGGTGGAGCAGTCAGTGTACACACATTTATCAGTTAAATTCACTGCCTTGTATGGGTGCAGTTGTGCTGCCCCAAAACAATTACCATAGTAACATCAAAGATCGCTGTTCACAGATCACCAATAACAAATATAATCATAATGAAAAACTTTGAAATATTGGGAGAATTTCTGAAATGTGACATAGACACACAGAGTGAGCAAATGTTATTGGAAAAATGGTGCCAATAGTGTTGCTCAACACAGGGTTGCCACAAACCTTCCATTTGTAAAAAAAATGCACTCTCTGCGAAGCCCAATAAAGCGAACCTCAGTAAAACGAAGTCCGCCTGAATGGCACACAGTAAAGTGTGCTTTTAAGTCTCTGCATGTTTCTTACTTCTTATATGATTTTATAAAATATTTAGGAGTGCTTGGTTTGTTTCTTGTTTCCTTGTTTATCATGATTTGGATGTTTCTAGTTTGTTATAATAAAATGGAAGCTTGTGCGCAAAGCATTACTGCATAATAAGACATCACTCTTCATAGCGACTTTATTCTGGAGGTCAGCACAGTGGATACACTCGTGAGATCTCACTTTAATAAGTATCTTTGTAGTTAACTTCAATATTGGCCTTGGGCCTGATGCACTATTTTAATTCTAAAGCACATTTGGGAACTTTACAAGTATCAAGAGACATTTCCACATCCTTATCACACATTCCTCTGTATTTTAAACAGGAAAACTTATTGTACCAGATAAAAAGAATGGTTTGGTTAAATAAAATGAGTACTTCTTAGCCTAGGTTTCAAGATAAAAGAGGTGAAGACTTGCCATTTATATTGCCATGCTAGACCATGAGATTTGGAAAGAGATAGTATATGCAGTAACATTTTATTGAGCTTTGTTCTTTTCCATTTCTCTGCTTATGCCAGATTTCTGATTTAAGTATCATTTACTTGTATGGCTCATGGAATACTGGTAAGATGTAAAGAAAGCTTTTCATTGCTTCCTTGTAAGTTTTTTCAATAGAGAACTAAGGTCTTTGGTTCATGGTGGTTTGTATGCACATAGAGTTTTGCTATGTGCAGGTTTGGTTGCAAGAACCTTGCATAATGTTACATAATATTTGGAAAATGAAAAGGATAGTCATGTATCTAATCCTGGAAAATTATTTGATCCTGGTGAGTTGCAACACAACTGCCAATAATTATATAAAGGCTTAGGAAACAAACAATCCAGAAATATATGACAAAGAAAAAAAAGCATCTAATTATCATAATAGAATTTTATGACTTTTTAATGAGCCGACTGTTTGGGAAGTATTATTTTGGCATAGTTTTAAAATGTCCTGATGGATTTTATTACCCAAAATTATAAAAGAACGGATTTCTTTACATCAATACCACATCCTTGCGGATTGTATCTGTAAGTTTGTTGACAATGCTGCCAAAGAATTTATTTTGCCTATCCTATCTAAGTAGAAAGATAAGTTTTGGCAATAATGACCAATGACATTGAATTTAGAAACTATTTTTGGTATTTGAGTAAATTGGCGTGTTCCTTACAAAAGGGGAAAAATTTATGTACTTAATTTTATACCTTCAGGTAAACAAAGTAAATAAATTTTACTACTGTGAAGATAATTTAAACATTATAATCTAATTGCTTTATTATTTACTAAATTGTCCCAAATTTGATAAATTGAAACTCAAGCCATAAAAGATAAGGCGGGACTTAGCTGTTATATGACTTTAAAAAATGTGTTTCTGATGGCGATATAGAGATTAATCTGAAAACATTCTGCTTTACTTAAGATTTTCCATGATATTTAAATGAAGACTGATGGCATTGGATTTTGCTGCTAATTGGCACCTCCAGCTGAGTTAATATCAGTTTGAATGAGCTTAAGAGGCATAATCAAAGGGAGATGAGTGCTCTGCTTAATGTTAGTAAGATTAAAAAAAAAATTCAAAAATAGGGAAAAAATAAAGATTACTAACATTAGCAGAAGGTGATAGACTGAACCCTCTCAAGGGAAACACATCTCCATTTAAAAAATCTCATTATCCAAACACAGCCTTAGAATATATTTTCTTCTTTTATCATATGTCTTATAAACCTGCCGTGCATAAAAATGTAGCCAGTGGTAGACAGCTCAATATGTTAAATAATTTAACACTCCCACTACTTCAGAAAGCAAAGGGAGGAGCTGGAGGGAGTGAAATGGAAGGAACTGTATATATATATATATATATATATGTATGTATGTAGGAACTATATTATAGTTTCTAAAATATTTCCATCTTGGTGTATTGTAAATTGAACCACAATAAACCAAAAAGTTAAATGGTGTGTTTTCTTCCTCAGGAATTTATACGTTTGGACTGTTTGCTACAGACATCTTTGTAAATGCCGGACAAGTAGTTACAGGAAATCTGGCTCCACATTTTCTCGCCCTGTGTAAACCCAACTACACGGCACTTGGGTGTCAGCAGTATACGCAGTTCATCAGTGGGGAAGAGGCCTGCACGGGCAACCCGGATCTCATCATGAGAGCAAGGAAAACATTTCCATCCAAAGAAGCGGCTCTCAGTGTCTATGCAGCTATGTATCTGACAGTAAGTAAGAATTAGAAACCATTCTTAGTTTGTCTTTCTGGTAATTCTCCCAAAGCAGAAATTATTTCTCCCTGCCATAATGGAAGTCACAGTAACAGCTTTCTGCAGGACATTTAATTTATTTTTAATGATAGCTGTTTGTACTGTGAATAAAATTAAGTCAGTTGACTCTCGTGAGATTATGTGTGGGTATTTGGTTGTATTAAAAAATATAGCCATTAGCATTTCCATTTGAGAATATGTTTGTCTTTATTATTAAATAGGGCTTAATGGAAACAAATTTGTCCTATAGCAGTTGCCATAAACTTGTAATAGTGCAAGTAAGAGAACTACCCAGGCCTCTTAGCCACCTACTCAAGTTCTAATGTTCTCTGGTAAAGGTGGGGAAAGAGGCACTCTTTTTCCAGAAAGTTCTTTTGTTATTGGTAACTATATCATCTTAATATCTCAATGAGTGTTTTAATATTTTCTCATAGAACTAACCAAAATGCCCTTAAAAATCATATATATTTTCTTTATTCTTGAGTATTTGCCATCATTTTAGTGGTAGGAGCCAGGCCCTAAGTGCTGCTATCTTAGGACATTTAGGTGGAAGTAAGTGGTCAAAGCTGAATGCATTAATGACAGGCAGGAGTACAAAGAAGGGCAGCCTTGGCAGGCAGCTCTTGACCCCAGTATTTATATCCATCAGTCTTTCCCTCTATCACCAGAATGTGCCTTGCCAGCTATAAGGTTGAACTCCCAAAAGTGTGCTTTGAAGGCTTTTCCATAGGTAAAATAAAAAGTGCAGAAAATTTTTCCTTTCGGAGTTCTCCTGTCCAACAATGCCAATAACTACTTCTGATTTCAGCTCATTGATGAGACCTCAGGACCAATTTGAAAACAAATTTGATAATTTCTGATTACTTGACAAAACGCAGAATTATTTTTACCTTCAACGAGCTATTTGATTATGGAAATGTTTCTAACGCTCCTGATGCAATCTTGTCACTTTATCTCTAAAAGAGAGAATATCTGCTGTGACACCTCTACTTGAGATTGGAAATAAAGGTTACTAAAGAAAGGACAATTTAAGAGAGGAACTATGGCATCATACATAACATTCACAATGGCACGGTAATTTTGGAGGTCATAAGGGTGTGTGCATTTTTTTTGTTGTTGTTTGTTTGTTTTTGCGGTACGTGGGCCTCCCACTGCCGCGGCCTCTCCCACTGCGGAGCACAGGCTCCGGACACACAGGCTCAGCGGCCATGGCTCATGGGCCCAGCCGCTCCGCGGCACGTGGCATCCTCCCGGACCGGGGCACGAACCCGTGTCCCCTGCATCGGCAGGCAGACTCCCAGCCACTGTGCCACCAGGGAAGCCCAGGGTGTGTGCATTTTAACATTTTAAAAGTTTTTAATCCAAGCTAATCTACCACTCACTACCTGGACTTTTTTTTTTTTTAATTTAATTTAATTTTTTTTTTAATGTACAGCAGGTTCTTATTAGTCATCCATTTTATACACATCAGTGTATACATGTCAATCCCAATCTCCCAATTCATCCCACCACCACGCCCACCCCCCGCCGCTTTCCCCCCTTGGTGTCCATACGTTTGTTCTCTACATCTGTGTCTCTGTTTCTGCCCTGCAAACCGGTTCATCTGTACCATTTTCCTAGGTCCTGCATTAGTATATGATATTTGTTTTTCTCTTTCTGACTTGCTTCACTCCGTATGACAGTCTCTAGATCCATACACGTGTCTACAAATGACCCACTTTCATTCCGTTTTATGGCTGAGTAATATTCCATTGTACATATGTACCACATTGTCTTTATCCATTTGTCTGTGGGCATTTAGGTTGCTTCCATGACCGGGCTATTGTAAATAGTGCTGCAGGGAACATTGGGGTGCATATGTCTTTTTGAATTATGGTTTTCTCTGGGTATATGCCCAGTAGTGGGATTGCTGGGTCATATGGTAATTGTATTTTTAGTTTTTTAAGGAACTTCCATACTGTTCCCCATAGTGGCTCTATCAACTTACATTCCCTCCAACAGTGCAAGAGGGTTCCCTTTTCTCCACACCCTCTCCAGCATTTGTTGCTTGTAGATTTTCTGATGATGCCCATTCTAACTGGTGTGAGGTGATACATCATTGTAGTTTTGATTGGCACTTCTCTAATAATTATTGATGTTGAACAGCTTTTCGTGTGCTCCTTGGCCATCTGTATGTCCTCTTTGGAGAAATGTCTATTTATGTCTTCTGCCCATTTTTTGATTGGATTGTTTGTTTTTTTAATATTGAGCTGCATGTGCTGTTTATATATTTTGGAGATTAATCCTTTGTTGATTCATTTGCAAATATTTTCTCACATTCTGAGCATTGTCTTTTTGTCTTGTTTATGGTTTCCTTTGCTGTGAAAAAGCTTTTAAGTATCATTAGGTTCCATTTGTTTATTTTTGTTTTATTTCTATTACTTTAGGAGGTGGATCAAAAAAGATATTGCTGTGATTTATGTCAAAGAGTGTTCTTCCTGTGTTTCCCTCCAAGAGTTTTATAGTGTCTGGTCTTACATTTAGGTCTCTAATCCATTTTGAGTTTATTTTTGTGTATAGTGTGAGGGAGTGTTGTAATTTCATTCTTTTACATGTACCTGTCTAGTTTTCCCAGCACCACTTGTTGAAGAGACCGTCTTTTCTCCGTTGTATATCCTTGCGTCCTTTGTCATAGATTAGTTGACATAGGTGCATGGGTTCATCTCCGCACTTTCTATCCGGTTCCACTGATCTATATTTCTATTTTTGTGCCAGTACCGTATTGTCTTGATTACTGTAGCTTTGTAGTATAGTCTCAAGTCAGGGAGTCTGATTCCTCCACCTCTGTTTTTTCTCTCAGGGCTGCTTTGGCTATTTGGGGTCTTTTGTGTCTCCATACAAATTTTAAGACTTTCTATTCTACTTCTGTAAAAATGCCACTGGTAAGTTCATAGGGATTGAATTGAATCTGTAGATTGCTTTGGGTAGTATAATCATTTTCACAATATTGATTCTTCCAATCCAAGAACATGGTATATCTCTCCATCTGTTGGTATCATCTTTAATGTCTTTCATCAGTGTCTTATAGTTTTCTGCATACAGGTCTTTTGTCTCCCTAGGTAGGTTTATTCCTAGGTATTTTATTATTTTTGTTGCAGTGGTAAATGGGAGTGTTTCCTTAATTTCTCTTTCAGATTTTTCATCATTAGTGTATAGAAAAGCAAGATATTTCTGTGCGTTAATTTTGTATCCTGCAACTTTACCAAATTCATTGATTAGCTCTAGTAGTTTTCTGGTGGCATTTTTAGGGTTCTCTATGTATAGTATCATGTCATCTGCAAAAAGTGACAGGTTTACTTCTTCTTTTCTAATTTGTATTCCTTTTATTGTTTTTTCTTCTCTGATTGCCGTGGCCAGGACTTCCAAAGCTATGTTGAATAATCGTGGTGAGACATCCTTGTCTTGTTCCTGATCTTAGAGGAAATGCTTTCAGTTTTTCACCATTGAGAATGATGTTTGCTGTGGGTTTGTTATATATGGCCTTTATTATGTTGAGGTAGGTTCCCTCTCTGCCCACTTTCTGAAGAGTTATTATCATAAATGGGTGTTGAATTTTGTCAAAATATTTTTCTGCATCTATTGAGGTGATCAGATGGTTTTCATTCTTCAATTTGGTAATATGGTGTATCACATTGATTGATTTGTGTATATTGAAGAATCCTTGCATCCCTGGGATAAATCCCACTTGATCATTGTGTATGATTCTTTTATGTGTTGTTGGATTCTGTTTGCTAGTATTTTGTTGAGGATTTTTGCATCTATATTCATCAGTGATATTGGTCTGTAATTTTCTTCTTTTGTAGTAGCTTTGTCTGGTTTTGGTATCAGGGTGGTCGTGGCGTCATAGAATGAGTTTGGGAGTGTTCTTTCCTCTGCAATTTTATGGAAGAGTTTGAGAAGGATGGGTGTTAGCTCTTCTCTAAATGTTTAATAGAATTCACCCGTGAAGCCATCTGGTCCTGGACTTTTGTTTGTTGGAAGATTTTTAATCACTGTTTCAGTTTCATTACTTATGATTGGTCTGTTCATATTTTCTATTTCTTCCTGGTTCAGTCTTGGAAGGTTATACCTTTCTAAGAATTTGTCTGTTTCTTCCAGGTTGTCCATTTTATTGGCATAGAGTCACTTGTAGTAGTTTCAGGGTGGTTTGTATTTCTGCAGTGTGTGTTGTAACTTCTCCTTTTTCATTTCTAATTTTATTGGTTTGAGTCTTCTCCCTCTTTTTCTTGTTGCATCTGGCTAATGGTTTCTCAATTTTGTTTATCTTCTCAAAGAACCAGCTTTTAGGTGTATTGATCTTTGCTATTGTTTTCTTTGTTTCCGTTTCATTTATTTCTGCTCTGATATTTATGATTTCTTTCCTTCTGCTAACTTTGGGTTTTGTTTGTTCTTCATTCTCTAGTTCCTTTAGGTGTAAGGTTAGATTGTTTATTTGAGATTTTTCTTGTTTATTGAGGTAGGCTTGCATTACTATAAACTTCCCTCTTAGAACTGCTTTTGCTGCATCCCATAGGTTTTGGATCATTGTGTTTTCATTGTAATTTGTCTCTAGGTATTTTTTGATTTCCTCTGATTTCTTCAGTGATCTCTTGGTTATTTAGTAATGTATTGTTTAGTCTCCATGTGTTTTGTGTTTTTTAACTTTTTTTCCCTGTAATTGATTTCTAATCTCATTGTGTTGTGGTCAGAAAACATGATTGATATGATTTCAATTTTCTTAAATTTAGTGCGGTTTGATTTGTGACCCAAGATGCGATCTATCCTGGAGAATGTTCCATGAAGAAAGTGTAATCTGCTCTTTTTGGGTGGAATGTCCTATAAATATCAATTAAATCTAGCTGGTCTATTGTGTCATTTATAGCTTGTGTTTCCTTATTAATTTTCTTTTTCGATGATCTGTCCATTGGTGTAAATGAGGTGTTAAAGTCCCCCACTATTATTGTGTTACTATCAATTTCCTCTTTTATAGCTGTTAGCAGTTGCCTTATGTATTGAGGTGCTCCTGTGTTGGGTGCATATATATTTATAATTGTTATATCTTCTTGGATTGATCCCTTGATCATTATGTAGTGTCCTTCCTTGTCTCTTGTAACATTCTTTATTTTAAAGTCTATTTTATCTGATATGAGTATTGCTACTCCAGCTTTCTTTTGATTTCCATTTGCATGGAATATCTTTTTCCATCCCCTCACTTTCAGTCTGTATGTGTCCCTAGGTCTGAAGTGGGTCTCTTGTAAACAGCATATATATGGGTTTAGTTTCTGTATTCATTCAGCCAGCCTGTGTCTTTTTGTTGGAGCATTTAATCCATTCATGTTTAAGGTAATTATCACTATGTATGTTCCTATGACCATTTTCTTAATTGTTCTGGGTTTTTTTGTAGGTCCTATTCTGCTCTTGTGTTTCCCACTTAGAGAAGTTCCTTTAGCATTTGTTGGAGAGCTCATTTGGTGGTGCTGAATTCTCTTAGCTTTTGCTTGTCGGTAAAGCTTTTGATTTCTCTGTCAAATCTGAATGAGATCCTTGCTGGGTAGAGTAATCTTGGTTGTAGGTTTTTCCCTTCGATCACTTTAAATATGTCCTGCCACTCCCTTCTGGCTTGTAGAGTTTCTGCTGAGAAATCAGCTGTTAACCTTATGGGAGTTCCCTTGTATGTTATTTGTCATTTTTCCCTTGTTGCTTTCAATAATTTTTCTTTCTTTTTAATTTTTGTCAGTTAGATTACTATGTGTCTTGGCCTATTTCTCCTTGGGTTTATCCTGCCTGGGACTCTCTGTGCTTCCTGGACTTGGCTAACTATTTCCTTTCCCGTGTCAAGGAAGTTTTCATCTATAATCTCGTCAAATATTTTCTCGGGTCCTTTCTCTCTGTCTTCTCCTTCTGGGACCCCTATAATGCAAATGTTGTTGCGTTTAATGTTGTCTCAGCGGTCTCTTAGGCTGTCTTCATTTATTTTTATTATTTTTTCTTTATTCTGTTCCACAGCAGTGAATTCCACCATTCTGTCTTCCAGGTCACTTATCCGTTCTTCTGCCTCAGTTATTCTGCTATTGATTCCTTCTAGTGTATTTTTCATTTCAATTATTGTATTGTTCATCTCTGTTTGTTCTTTAATTCTTCTAGGTGTTTGTTCTTTAATTCTTCTAGGTCTTTGTTAAACACTTTTTGTATCTTCTCAATATTTGTCTCCATTCTTTTTCTGAGGTCCTGGATCATCTTCACTATCATTATTCTGAATTGTTTTTCTGGAAGGTTGCCTATCTCCACTTCATTTGGTTGTTTTTCTGAGATCTTATCTTGTTCCTCCATCTGATACATCCGCCCTCTTCCTTTTCATCTTGTCTATCTTTCTGTGAATGTGGTTTTTGTTCCACAGGCTGCAGGATTGAGGCTATCTAAGAGGCTTGTGCAAGTTTCCTGATGGGAAGGGCTGGTGGTGGGTAGAGCTGGGTGTTGCTCTGGTGGGCAGAACTAAGTAAAACTTTAATCTGCTTGTCTGCTGATGGGTGGGGCTGGGTTCCCTCCCTTTTGGTTGTTTGGCCTGAGGCAGCCCAGCACTGGAGCCTATCCTGCTCTTTGGTGGGGCTAATGGCCGACTCTGGGAGGGCTCACGCCAAGGAGTACTTCCCAGAACTTCTGCTGCCAGTGTCCTTGTCCTCATGGTGCGACACAGCCACCCCCGCCTCTGCAGGAGACCCTCCAACACTGGAAGGTAGGTCTGGTTCAGTCTCCTATGGGGTCACTGCTTCTTCTCCTGGGTCCCGATGCACACACTACTTTGTGTGTGCCCTCCAAGAGTGGAGTCTCTGTTTTCCCCAGTCCTGTCAAAGTCCTGCAATCAAATCCCGGTAGCCTTCAAGGTCTGATTCTCTAGGAATTCTTCCTCCCGTTGCCGGACCCCCAGGTTGTGAAGCCTGACGTGGGCTCAGAACCTTCACTCCAGTGAGTGGACTTCTGTGGTAAAAGTGTTCTCCAGTTTGTGAGTCGCCCACCCAGTGGTTATGGGATTTGATTTTATTGTGATTACACCTCTCCTGCCATCTCATTGTGGCTTCTCCTTTGTCTTTGGATGTGGGGTATCTTTTTTGGTGAGTTCCAGTGTCTTCCTGTCGATGACTGTTCAGCAGTTAGTTGTGATTACGGTGCTCTAGCAAGAGGGAGTGAGAGCACGTCCTTCTACTCTGCCATCTTGAACCAATCTCCGCTTTGTTACTTTTCACTACCTGGACTTTTAAAAAAAATCCCATCAAGAAAATTTTTATAGTTAAGGATCAAATCCCATCCTATCCATTTTCTCTTCTGACTTCTGCACAATTTTCCAGTTACAGTTTCCTTCTTACGCTCACTCTGCTCCCAACTGTGTTCCTCTAATGTCTCCTGATTTCCGCTACACACTTGAAGGTGCTTCTAGACTTCATATGAAATCTTCTAAGCCATGCGTATTCTTTCCTATTCACTAAATTGGTTGACTGCATGTTCCACCTCTCCTAGAATATGGAACATTCAGCCTTAATATGAAGATTTAAAACTTGAGTGAATCAGGAGCCATAAAATACTTTTCAATCATTGTCATCACACCTAAATCTGATGTTTGTATTTGTATCTGGGTATGAGTTGTAAATGTATCTGCATATATACATGTGATCAAGCCAATGACTTTAGACAAAGTTTAGAATACTCTCTGACCCCAAATACTGTGACATGGTTATCTTAGCACTGATATAGATGTTAGATTTTACTGTGTAATCAGAGTGTGCCAATGGTGGTGAATGTGTTAGTATAGTGAGATACTTGGTCTTTTTATTCTGCCAGAATGGTGTGTCTGCTGGCATTTGTTTTAGCAACTTCTTGTATTTTTTTTTTTTTAGCAACTTACCTAAAGGCATTTATTTAAACTGCTTCTGAATTATAAGCCATACTGTTCTAATCTGTAATAAACCTTTGGAGATGTTTTAATAATAATTATTACTATGATTAGCAAACATTTATTGAGCATTTGCTATATGCCAGGCATGAGTGCTCTACTTTTACTAATTTATTTAATACATTACTAGTTCTTATTTATATGTTTTAAAATTTGTTCTTTATTTATCATTATTATTATTGTAATAACTGATTATTTGTATTAATTTATTGAATTCTCATAACAACTTCATGAAGTATATACTATTATTATGCACATTTTACAGATGAGGACACTCAGAAGGTGAAGTAACTTGCCCGGATCCATAGAACCACACTTTTTCCTGGCTACAATGATTCTAAATGTTCCAGAGAGGGAATCATTAAATCCTATTAGCCCTAATATGTGTGTGGTTAGCTGAGTTCCCTCCTGGTCCTACATAATTTCAGCATACATAAAGTTAAAACCAAAGGTTCAGTTGGTAGATATGTTTAGAGAAAAAAAAATTAATAACACTCCAGCATTCGGAATTCTTCTATCGTTAAACAGTGATTCAGACTAAAAGTCAGCATTCCTGCTTGTAATTACATTGAAGGGTACTGCTGTCTTTTTAACAATAGATTCTGTTCTTTGCTAACTGCTTTTCTCTCTTCTCCACCACCCCTTTGTGTGTGTAAGTGTGGGCGGCTGCCATGGCAACTCTGAATATAACTCCTACTGCAGATGGAGGGAGTAGTCAGGATTTGCTGTTCTGTTTGAACCTGTACATATATTTCTTCCCAGCTTCACTGGAGACACCTTGGGGAAACTATATAAGAGAAATGTTGGGGTGTTTCAAATTAATACAGTCTCATGAAACACTTGCCAGAATTTTGACGTGTAGGTAAATAGGGGAAGACAGCCATATACTCAATATTCTCTGTGGAAATAGGCTTATTGCTATATTTAGGGAGAGAGATTTGTTTAATGTGGTGAAGGTGTTATAAATGTATGTAAACACATAAATAAAAATAAATGAGCCCTAGGAGGAACTATGTGAATAAGAACTGAAGAATATTTTCCTGCTGCTTCTCTTTGTGCATTAGTAAATAAAATTAAGGAACTTGAACTCTCCCTTAGCATCTGACTTTAATTAAGTCTTTGGAGATAATTTGATCACAGAGTTGTTCTCTTTTGCTTTACTGAGAACTTTCAGGAAAAAAGAAAATCCTATGCCTAATTTTGCAAATGCTGTCGGTTTCCCAGGAAAAAATTCTAACGGTTATTTAACCCTCAACCATTAAATTTATAATTCAGTGTTAAGTTGCATTAGAATAATATTTAAATTAGCTATGTGGTATTTCTTTTCATATAAAATGGATAAAGCTTTGTTTGATTAAAGTCAAATGAACTCCAGAGTTGAGAATGAGACATAATATTTGGTGACTTTCCAGTTAACCTCATAAACCATTGAAACAAAAAGTCGTAGAATGGTCTCTTTAGGTCACTTCCAATTCTGGCCTTAGATTTTCTGAAAATCTTTTTTAAAAAAGGGAAGGGTCAGCTACATTTATTGAATATTAGTCTTTTCCCACTGTCTGTTGCCACGTAAAAAACCACCCTTAACCTCAGAACAAGAACTTATTATCCTCAGGACTCTGTAGGCTGACCTGTGGTTTTCTTGGTAGTCAATCCTCTTTGCTTCTCTCGTGGGTCGCATTCAGCTGACCAGTCAGCTGGGGGTGGACTGAGCTGGGACAGCCCCAATAGCTGGGCTCTGTCATTCTCAAGAGGCCTTTCTCACAGGTTGTTTTCCCTGACAGAATCTTAGAGCAGCCTACCAAAAGGGCAGAGGTCCAAGCTGTAAGGCATCTTGAGGCATAGGCTCCAAAACTTGTTCAACATCCCCATCTCTGTATTCTCTTGATCCAAGCACATCACAAGGCCAGCCCAGATTGATGGGGATGGAGAAACAGTCTCCACCTAGAGATGGGAGGCACAGCAAAGTCAGAGTATAAAGAGCTGAATATGCTGGGAAAGGAGGAATTTGTGGACATTAAACAATTTACTACAGTCTTTTCCCAGAATATTAGTGGAAAGCTCTAAAGTATCATTTTCTTCTCTTCTTCCTCCTCGTTGTTGGCAGATCATTCGTATCATCCTACTGTCACTTCCCACATGGCCATCTTTTATAATAAGCTCACAAGGTCCCAGGTGCAGCAATGGCTGCTTGCAGGCTGCCAAGACCAGAGTTAAATAAACACAGCCCACCGGTGTGTCTACCCCTCCTTTTGTGATGTTTTACCTACTTCTGCACAGGGCACGAGCAGGGCTTCATTCCGGGGTACAGGAATTTGGCGGAGCATGCCTATTACTTGCAGCAGTTGGCTCCATGAGACTGACTGGTCGGGGACTGTGTTTGGAGAAGAAGGATTGGGGTGGGTTAAAAGAAAAGCTCTGGGCTGCCTTCACAAATTGGTCTTCACTGGCTGCCCTCAGAAAGCCATTCCTCTAAATCTTCTCTGCTCAGGAGTAATTTAACACTGAAATGTATAAGGTCCCTGTGCTCTAGATTTCAAATGAGCAAATTTTATTCTACTAGATAATATATCAAAAAGTATTTACTGAGCACCCACTCATAATGTGGCTGCTGTGCTATTACTTGACTACCTGTGCCACAACCACTGATATTAGCCGACTGACTGACGGTTCTGCTGTCAGCCTTCAGCTATGTGTTATTGGTAACAGGTGGGGAAGGTACGAAAGGTATCGGCAAAGTACCCATGGGGTTCCAGTATTTTCACTACCATAGATCCCTTTTAGAGTTTACCTTTCCCCTCCCCCCCACTCCTCCATGAACTCCATGTCTTTAAGTTTTCTATTAACACTTTCCCATCTCAGCTTAGGCCCAGATATTAAATAATGGTCCATAATAATAAAACTATAATATGCTGCTTTGAAACTGAACAATAGTTATTAAAACTGCACACATACAATTATTAAATAACAAGCAGTAAATGGTTAAAGACACATGGATACTCTACCTCTTCACCTTAATTTTACCTGGCTTCTGTAAGTGACACTTATATCTGGGTATTCGGTGATTGACCTGTGGCTTTGTAGTGGCATCTGGTTTTCTGGTCACATCACAAAAATTCCTGTGCGTTCCACGACATATCAGAACCACTCAGCAGCATGAGATCACCAGTGTCGCCACCTGACTTAATATAGTTCCAGCCAAAAGCAAAGAGTTACTGACATTTTAGTTAGTGCGTGTGGGCTTGTTATGGGTAAATATACTGTTCTGTTAGGTTCGTTGAAATATTGAAAAATATGTCGTGGCATTCCATTAATACATCTGGGGTTTCTTAGGTGTCAGCAAACTCCAGCTTGGGGATTGCTGGCAGCACTTGCACATTCTAATTAGGAAAAGGGGACTTAACTATCATTGGGCAATATAATATAAGATAGCCTGGGCTGCATTATGACTTTTGTAGGCCCTAGGCACTTACATGTGCCTTCATAGGCCCCTTCTGCCATTAAAAAAAAATGACCTCGTTACTATAAAAACAAATTTGTAAATAATATACGTTCAACATTTTCTTTAATATTCACTTTTTCCTTCTGATTTTAAAAGATATTAAGACAGTTTCATGGGTCCCTAGAAGTATCATGGGCCCTAGAAGTATCACTGTGCCTACGGGAGAAGTTTGTCCTGAGGATGGTACATAATAAAGCTCTAAGTGAAATATGATTGTTAGTGTAGCAGGTAATGACAGTGGGAGCCACTGAGTGTCCAGGAGGGAAGAGATCACTTCTGACAAGCACCTTGGGGAGAGCTTCAGAAGTAAGTGGTACTTGGAATGGGTCTTGGAGATGAATATGATTTGAATAGGTAAAGAAGAGGCATTCCAGGTAAGGGGACAGGGAGAGCAAAGGCCAGGAGCAAGAAACAGCAGACACAATTAGGATGGACTAAGGTGGGGAAGCTCACGTTAGGAGTATATGGTGTGTGTGTGTGTTGTGGGGGGGAATTGTGAGGTTTAAGGATTAGCAGGAATAAATAAATCAGAAAGACCTTGTAAACCAATCTGAGGCCATATGCTTGAATTAATAAGCAATACAGAGTAAAATAACGTTACAGAAGCAGTTCTTTAGAATGATTTTATTTACTTCAATTTCATTAAGTATATTTTGAGTACTTAGAATGCATCCAGCCTGTACATACTGATATCAACTCCTCCTGAAGTTTAAAATGGCCTGATAGAGAGTAAAGAGGGAATTAAAAAGGAAAGAAGCTAAAAGCTTAGGGAATATTTTAAGGTTGTCAATCTCAGACATGAAACGATAGGGATTTAAATTCAGCTGGTTTCCTTATGATTGAAAGCCCTAGTGCTGATGACACCAGAGTCAGATGATATGAAATGTATAGGTTCAAGCAGCTGAGGGATCCCTAAGCGTTTTCTCTTAAAGCACAGGAATAGGAGTCAGACCTAGACCTAGAGCCAATGCTCTGATGTGCACCTCAGGGTTTATACACCACCACCAGCTTACTTAGATGCTATGGCTCAATGGAGCCAAATCCCTGGGCCCAGTTTTTGTATTTCGTACTGTTTCTGTATTCCATCTTCCTGTTCCCCAGCTTCCGTTTGTTAAAAAGTAACTGCCTAGCATCATACTAAGTACTCTCTATGCCTTAATCTTCACAATGGCTGGAATGAGTTTGGCTATCTTCATTTTAAAGGTAACAAAGCTGAGGATACAAGAGGCTAATTAACGTGATTAAAGGTATTCAGCTAGTTTTTGTTAGAGCTGGGACTGTGACCCAGGTCGGTGTGACTCCAAAGCCAGTATTTGGTCTCTTATATCACACTACCTCCTGAGATGTGCCCCAGTGAACAGAAGGCAGCTACATTCTGAGTTATCTTCAGAGTCCAGTACCTTACATATAGTAGGTGAAGAAAACTACTTAGTTGATTTTAATTGAAATGTTCCACAATATGAATTAGGAAGGTTGTCCAAAAAGTATGCATTCCATAATTTCCTGTCTTGTGTCCTATTTTCCAGGCAGCCGGGTAGCTCAAACACTAAAAGTTACCCAAATGGTCATTATTACTGGACTTTAATTGTACTTTGATTTTAAGCGAATACGTATTTTATTCTTATGAACCTTAATTTTGAATATCTGTGTTCTGCACATTGTTTGAGATGTTAAAAGAACTTCAGTTGCTTTTAAAATGACAATTTCTAAGTTATCTTTAACTTCTTTACAATGTACAATAATTGGCGACGTAATAACCTACCTACCACTGGCCATGCTTAATGCTGATTAGATCTCTGTGGTAGGCAATATTACTTTGATGTTATGGGCCAGAACTGTATTCATAAGCGTGGAATGTGTCTTCCCAAGGCTCCAGTGTGCTAACCACCTCTTGTTTATCTTGCCTGATCAGAATGATGTCTTGGATGTAAGGATCAGTATGGTGGTCTGTGAGATGTTCAGAATGTCCACCTCACTTCAGACTATGATGTGGCAAAGAGTAGGAGAGTTAACATAACACTGACATAAACTGTGATGTAAGGAGTTGCTCGTTCCATGTGAATGTGAACCGTTTCTCATCCTCTTTCTTGAATGAGATAGAAAAGAACACATTTAACAAATCAATGGTCACCACTACTTGGCTGAAGATTCAGTAGTCTACATTCATTCTCCAGGATCTGTCCAGACTGGTGAATTAAATGGAGACGAGGAGACCTACCACCCCTGCATTCTTAAGATCCTAATCGGTGGCATTAAATCTTTACCATCTTCCCTTTCCTAGTGCAATATTATTTTTTATTTATTATCTTGGCAGGACTGGGAGAATATAGTTTCATAAGCTTCCAATTGAATTACCCAATACTCCAACAGCCCAGGGGAAAATGACCACTAGGTGTGCTCTCAGACCTAGTAAATCCACTGTGAGCCAGACTTTGGCCTGGACTCATTTATTTAGTCCCTATGTGACCCTACTCTACCATGAGGCCATGATGATGTTAATTCAGGTGTCCAGGTAACAATGTCCATTGGGATCCTATGTCCAATAGTCCTCAAAATATCTGGATATTCTCTTTTCCCTAGTGTAGTCACCTGAATGAATGGTCACAGGTCCTTTTGGGCCAGGGCTGGGAAAATCATTACAATGTATACTTTCTATAGTTTTGCAGGTCCTTCCCTCTGGAGACCAGCTGCCTCTTCAGTCAATGAGTTTGATTCAGGTCTGGTAACTGCACAAAGGAGTAAAAGTTTTCATTGCAGCATCCACTCTCAGCTCTGCATTCTTGCTTTCTTGTGATTATATATTAAGTAGTCTCATTGGCTCCCCATCTGTTTTGCCCCTAGGGAAGGCTATGAGCTATAAATCATCTTTGAAACTTGCTGCTGGTCAAGTCTGCTTGGCTGTCACTCAGGCCTTCTGCATTATTATGATAATTAGGCACTCCCTCCCACCCCACCCCTCTTCTGATGGTTAAGCACCCGTAAGGATTAATTGGCTTCTCTTTCGTCAGGCTCCTCATCATCTGCGTAGATATCAAGGAACCCAGCTCTGTGATAGGCTCTCCTACCATCAACCCTGGCCTGCACCGGAGAAGCGCCACTGAACTTCTGTATCACGCTGGTGCCCCTCTCACTTAGCACACTCCTGATGCCTCAAGGAATTGCTGTCTCCTAGGTCCTCCCATGGTACACAATACTCTGGTGCGCCTTTGAGATCATGCTGTATGTCCATTCCAGCAACACCCACTTCTCTGAGACTTTTCATTTGTTCCCCCACCAACTGCCAAGGCAGTTCAGGCATGTCAGCTTCATTAAGAGAAAGCAACCATTTGCTCTAGGCTTTCAGGAGCCAGCCCAGCAAGGTGCTTGTACTGTCCCCTGGGGCCTTGCAAGAGTGTTAAATCCTACATCCCCAGGGAAAGTGTCCTGGTGTCAACAAATACTCCCTTACTGTTTCGGTTTCATCTTCCTTGATAAAGCCCCCTCAAAATCCAGCCCCGTAGGTCTGTCCTGGCTCCAGCCAGTGTGTACTGGCTAATTCTTGCAGCTCTTTGGGGGTGAAATCTATCTGCTTCTCATCAGGTTCATCACATCCTGGGCAACTGAGTCCTAGTTATTTGCCTGGCATCCAGGAGCGGAGGTGGGGGCAGATCATGAGGGCTCCCCTGGTGCACTGGGGGACAGAGGCTTCTCATTCCGCCACAATCATGCGTCCTGGCATGGGTGGACTGGGGGAGTACCAGCACTTTGTAGGTAGAGGTGGGCCGCGTCTGAAGGCCCCGAGGGTTTAGAGGAGTCTTCGTGAACCAAAGTCTTCAGGCACATCCAGCCAGATGTCCCCTTCCTTTGTGTTAAGGTCTTAGATTTTCCAAACCAGGGTCCTGACCTTGGCACAATAGACCTGCCTTAGCTGAGCACTCAGTCATCTTTGAAGACCCCCTGACTCTTAGCTAGTAAGTCATAAATTAGGCCTTCAGCTTTTTCTACCCTCACACTGCAGAATAAACAGCCTCTTTCTAAGTTACCAAAGAGGCTCTCTGGCCGACACACTCAGTTTTCATTTGTTTGTTAACTACCCTCAGCTTTTCATTTTCTCTCTGTAGGACACCAACACGACTTAATAAGAGTCGGCCAGTTTTATTATCCCTGAAGGCAGCGTTTCCCCGATTTCTCAACTGCCTGGATCATCAGCCTGGTTAGCATCTTCCTCCCACCTAGTGTGACCAACTATCAGACTTCAGACTTTCAGTGGTAAAATCGGGACAGTTTGTGTAAACCAGGATGAATTGGTTACACTACTCCTACCGGAGCATTCTCCCAAGCCACTACTGATGGCTTTTAGCAATTGCATTGCTATCTGGCAGACTGTCTGTGCCTCACACACCACATAGAATTGGGTCCCTATTTCCGGCCAGGATTTGTTCCCAAACCCTGTCTTACCACGTGCTTTCTTAGACCAGCCCTGGTACCAACTCCATTAGTTAGGATCCTCCAAGAAGTGGACAAGATTTATTGGCAGCTTGGAGGGGAGGCAGTCCTTTCAAAAGTTAGAGGAAAGTAGCAAGGTTGGGTAGGGAGAGTCTCAGCCAGTCTTGAGCAGAGGTGGTCCATTAGAAGAGCCCCACATTGGGCATAAATGGTCAAGCCTTAGGTCCCCTGCCATCCTCAGTCGCTGATGGGGGTCTGGCCAGGAAGATTGTGGCCTCTTTTCAGACACTGTGGAGAATCCAATTGCTTTACAGGTGGAGATTCTCAGCTCACTGCTCTCCTAACAGCAGAAGAGCTTGATCTTTTCTGAGGGGAGATCAGAGCAACTTACCTCTGTGGCTGCCACACAGCTTTCATCTAGTTCTAACTCAGAGAGGATCTAATAAGATAAGGGCTTAGTAGTGTGACGTATTATCTTCTGTGATCCTCCCTGTGTCAAATATATTTGCCTTTGAATTGCCTTAATGTATAGGAAAAAAATGATAACACCGTAATTTCAGTCATCAAGCTCCTCCTAAACTGACGATATAGTTTAAATCCAGATTTCCTGTCACATCCTCCACTGTATTACAAAAGACATCACCTTTTCCTATGAACACAGTCTGCTTTGAGCCTTTCGTTTGTTTACGCCATTTAAAGAAACTCTTGGAAGAACAAAGGACTTCAAATAACAAATAGAAATTCTTTTATAATAATATAGAAATTTAGAGTATAAAAATAATTATTAGTGAGCGCTCACTGTGCGAGCGTTTTACATACAGTTTATTTACTGCTTCCTTTCCTTCCTCAAACATATTAATCAGGCCTCTTTCTATATATAGGGATGTGTGCCATTAGCTATGTACAATGGAGGGAAATATGATTTCCTTAGACATGCTAAAATTTCCACCACCAAAAAATAAAACCAGCAATCACACAGAAACCATCCATTAATTTGAACTACCATCCCATTTCTGAAAGAAGCTTCTAGAAAGACTAGTTTATACTTCCTCACCTTCTAAACTAGTTACAATATGGGTTTTGTCCTTCTCCACCCCCCCATACACTCTACCTAAACTACTCTTCAGATTTCATCCACCAGAGGTCTTAATCAGAAGCCTCTTCAGATCCTTGTCTTTCTGACCATTTCAACATCACTGAGACTCCTGATCACCCCCTCCTATCTGAACTTTTCTCTTTTTTTAACCTTTGAGAACATTTTATTTTCCAAATTGGTTTTCTGTCTCATTAAGTGCTTTACTGCAATGTCAGAAAACCACCTACCAGCATTTACCAGGTTTCTGTTCTTGACCTCCTTTTCTTCCCTCTGTTATCCCTCCTAAGGGTGATCTCATTCATCGCCATTTCCAAGTCTTTTGAAGTGAACCCTCAAACTCCTTCCCTGGCCCTATCCTCTCTCCTGAACTCCAGAGTTTATTCCTAACTTGAGCATAAATATGTTGTGTTTCATCGGCTCCTTAAACTCAGCATTTCAAAAATGAAAATCATGACCTTGCCATTGCTCCAAACTAGCTACTGCTTTTGTATCTTCTGATTTGATTATTGGCATTCCTACCCTCCCAAGTGAAACCTGTGTCTTCCTCAACTCCTCCTACTTCCACACCCCCACGTCAGATGTCTGATTAATTATGTTGGTTCCACATGTGAAATCTCTCAAATCCAGACTCTTCTTCTCCACCCTGCCCCCCACACTTCTGCTTGAACATGGGTCCTTTAAATCACTTGCCTTGACTATTGCAGGAGCCTCCCAAAAAAGTTTCCTAAGAAAGTTCTTCACTTACCCCATCCCATTTTACCCTGTGCCACTAGAGTAACACTCCTAAAGCATGAGTGTAAGCAAGTCTGTCTTTGCACAAAAGCTTTTCATAGTCTCCCCTCACCAACCCCTCAAGGGTCACACTCCTACACGTGATATACGAGAGCCTCTTTGTCCTGTCTTCCCTTCTGCTATAGACTGAATTGTGTCCCCTGCAATATTGCAGCCCTGACTTCCAATTGATGGCATTTGGAAGTGGGACCTTTGGGGGTTAATTAGGTTTAGATGAGGTCCTTATGATGGGATTAGTGCCTTTATAAGAAAAAACATCAGAGAGCTTGCTCTTTCTCTCAGCCATGTGAGGACACCAAAATAAGGCAGCTCTCTGTAAACCAGGAAGAATACTTTCAGCAGAACCCAACCATACTGGTCCCTGATCTCACACTTCCAGCCTTCAGAGCTGTGAGAAAATAAATATGTTGTTTAAGTCATCCAGTCTGTGGTATTTTATTATGGCAGCTTGAGCTAAGACACCTCCCTAAGTTCATAACACCCTCTTTCATGAGCTCAGTTCCCAGGTCACGTGAACTCAGTTCACACTAGATCATCACCGCAGTTACTGACCACAGTATTTTTTTCCACTTTAATACTTTTACTTTTGCTGTTCTCTCTCAACCTACAGTATCTGCAGTACCTCCTACCTCCATGTTCACCTAATCAAAATTCTAGTCACCTTTTCATGTATCAGCCAAAGTTCTCTACTACACATAATAGAAAGTGAATCTGGCTGATTTAGCCCAAATGAGGTGAAAGGACCGGCTGAAAAACTAGGTTCAGGGAATGAGCAGGAACCTATGGAACCTGAGCAGCCAGAACTCAGCCAGAATCTGACCACAAGAAGGGCTTGGTGAGGATACACTGCTGTGACCACAGGACCCGTTCACCACATTGCCACCCTCTTGCCATGCCTCTACGAGCACGGCTTCCACTGCTGCTCCTGGTGGAATGAATATTTCACTTTATCCGCTTCTCTGTGTCACTTGCAGGCTTGCAGGTACATCTGATTGACTGAGTGTGGGTCACGTGCCAGCAGCTGGCTTGCCAGGGGCTTTGAGGAAGGCACTGTCCAGCTCTTGTTGGCTTTAGTGGTGGGATAGAGTCTGTGCTTCCCATATGGGAGGTGTACTGTAAGGAAGGGGGTTCAAACATTTTGTAGTAAAAAGAAACACGCTCTTTACCTTTATAACCTAGAGCAAGGTTGATCTCCTTTTTGAAGTTTAGTCACGTCTTTTTAATTGAAATTACTCTACCCGTCTTCAGTGGCACACCTAGCCTATTTGACACCAAAGCACATCATTCTTTAGCATCCCTTCCTTTAAATGGAAAAATTACTTTCAGTAATAGTTATATGATAACAGTAATAATCATTATTTTATTGATTCAATTTTTCAGGTTTAAGATAAACAAATAAGAATGTTTTAATTTTAAAGGCATTAAAATTTGGTAAAGTGTTTCATGTGTGAACTAAAGTCTGCACTTACCCAATAAAAACACTATTCTCTGCTTTTCCATTATTTTATGATTTTATTATGCTGAAGTATCTTATTATTTCATTACATCATTTCATTAAGTTAAACATAAAAACTCCAAGTAGTCACATAGATTGGCAGAATCAAAATAATTCAAGGTCTTTTTCTTCATCTTTACAGTTACTAAGCTTCATTTTTTTTCCCCTCTCAAATCTACTGTTTAAATGTGGCACCGTAGGGGTTTGAGACACTCCATGACCAAAGTGTGCTTGAATGGTTCCCAACCTTTACAGACTTACTCTCCAGATGAGTATGTGTGGCTGAGTCCACATGCCAGAAGTCGAAAGTATAGCTGGGAGTTCAAATTAACTTCCATGTACAATACAATATTTATTAGAAATTATGTAGTCAAAATGTGCTGATTTGAAGATCATATATATATATATATATATATATATATATAAACACTCATCAGTAACAGCATCAATTATTTCAGCTTAAACCAATGTTCCACTTACTATTGCTCCTTAACAAACCATCCCAGACTTGGAATAAAACAATTTACTGTGCTCACAGATTCTGTAGGTCAGATATTTAAAAAAGATGCAGCATGGCTGTCTTGTCTCTTCTACATGATGTTTTTGGCCTCAGTTGACAAGACTCAAAGGCTGGCTCCAAGGGCGCCTTGATATCTAGGGCATGGAATCATCTGAAGGATTGTTCATTCAGATGCTGCATCAGGGCTGGGAGGACTTGAAGACTAGGGCTACTTATATATGACTTTTCCATAGGTCTTGGCTTCCTCAGAGCATGGCTGCCCCAGATGGTCAGGTTTCCTACAAGACTCCAAGCACGAGTGTTCCAGTGAACAAAGCAGAAGTTCATTGGCTTTTATGAGTTCATAGTGTCACACCTGCTGCATTTTGTTGTTTACAAGCAAGTCATAAGACTGCCCAGATTCAAAGGGAGGAGAATTTGACTTCACCACTTAATGAGGGAATGGCAAGGGAGCAAGGGGATGGCGGGACTGTTGCAGCCATCTTTGAAGAATACAATCTGCCACAACCAACAAAAGATCCTGGGGGGCAGAAGTCCCTATTCACTGACATTGTTTAGAATTGCCTGGCAATTATAGAAAGCAGTTAGACAGTTGGTTTTATTATTGTATTCCCTTTATTGCCTACACCTGGGGCAGACTGCTGTTCCCACTCTGCCCTTAGTATGCCACTGCTCATGTTCTGATCTGGGAAGGCCTTGGTAAATCAACACTTAAAAAGGGTAAAGGTTCTCCCAGTTGTTTTATTATTTATGTATTTCTGCCTCCAGTAGATTATAAATTCACTGAGGTTAGAGACCATTTCTTTATAGCCACCACAATGCCAGCAGTAGCATGAGTATAATACAGACTAGAAACGTATGTTGATTGGTTCAAACAACTACACCCTATCTTAAATGCTCATTATTTTTAACTATGAAGTTTAAATAGATGTTTTCCCCTTGCCCCCTAATAAATCTATAATCTCTAATTATAGTGATCTAGAAAATGATACTCAGAGGTTGTTCCTATACAAAGCACTGGATTGATTCTTCTGAATAAACAGGTCAAATTCCTTTTTTTTTTTTAAGTTTAATTTTTATTTCATTTGTTGGTACAGACTCTTTTTTCTAACATCTTTATTGGAGTATAATTGCTTTACAATGGTGTGTTAGTTTCTGCTTTATAACAAAGTGAATCAGCTATACATATACATATGTCCCCATATCTCTTCCCTCTTGCGTCTTCCTCCCTCCCACCCTCCCTATCCCACCCCTGTAGATGGACACAAAGCACTGGGCTGATCTCCCTGTGCTAGGCTGCTGCTTCCCAGTAGCTATCTATTTTACATTTGGTAGTGTATATATGTCCATGCCACTCTCTCACTTAGTCCCAGCTTACCCTTCCCCCTCCCCATGTCCTCAAGTCCATTCTCTATTAGGTCTGCGTCTTTATTCCCATCCTGCCCCTAGGGTCTTCATGACCATTTTTTTTTTTTTTTTTTTTTAGATTCCATATATATGTGTTAGCATACTGTATTTGTTTTTCTCTTTCTGACTTACTTCAGACAAGACTCTAGGTCTTGTAAGACAGACTCTAGGTCCATCCACCTCACCTCACAAATAACTCAATTTTGTTTCTTTATATGGCTGAGTAATATTCCATTGTATATATGTGCCACATCTTCTTTATCCATTCATCTGTCAATGGACACTTAGGATGCTTCCATGTCCTACCTATTGTAAATAGAGCTGCAGTGAACATTGTGGTACATGACTCTTTGAATTATGGTTTTCTCACAGTATATGCCCAGTAGTGGGATTGCTGGGTCGTATGGTAGTTCTACTGTTAGTTATTTAAGGAGCCTCCATACTGTTCTCCATAGTGGCTGTATCAATTTACATTCCCACCAACAGTGCCAGAGGATTCCCTTTTCTCCACACCCTCTCCAGCATTTATTGTCTGTAGATTTTTTGATGATGGCCATTCTGACTGGTGTGAGATATCTCATTGTAGTTTTTCTTTTTTTTTTTTTTTTTGCGGTGCAAGGGCCTCTCACTGTTGTGGCCTCTCCCGTTGCGGAGCACAGGCTCCGGATGTGCAGGCTCAGCGGCCATGGCTCACGGGCCTAGCCGCTCCACGGCATGTGGGATCTTCCTGGACCGGGGCACGAACCCATGACCCCTGCATCAGCAGGTGGACTCTCAACCACTGCGCCACCAGGGAAGCCCCTCACTGTGGTTTTGATTTGCATTTCCCTGATGATTAATGATGTTGAGCGTTCCTTCATGTGTTTGTTGGCAGTCTGTATATCTTCTTTGGAGAAATGTCTATTTAGGTCTTCTGCCCATTTTTGGATTGGGTTGTTTGTTTTTTTGATATTGAGCTGCATGAACAGCTTGTTAATTTTGGAGATTAATCCTTTGTCAGTTGCTTCATTTGCAAATATTTTCGCCCATTCTGAGGGTTGTCTTTTCGTCTTGTTTATGGTTTCCTTTGCTGTGCAAAAGCTTTTAAGTTTCATTAGGTTCCATTTTTAAATTTTTCTTTAATTTCCATTTCTCTAGGAGGTGGGTCAAAAAGAATCTTGCTGTGATTTATGTCATAGAGTGTTCTGCCTATGTTTTCCTCTAAGAGTCTGACCTTACATTAGGTCTTTAATCCATTTTGAGTTTATTTTTGTGTATGGTGTTAGGGAGTGTTCTAATTTCCTTCTTTCACATGTACCTGTCCAGTTTTCCCAGCACCACTTATTGAAGAGGCTGCCTTTTCTCCATTGTATATTCTTGCCTCCATTATGAAAAAAGTGGTGACCATATGTGCGTGGGTTTATCTCTGGGCTTTCTATCCAGTTCCTATGGTCTACAGTTCTGTTTTTTTTTTTTTTTTTTTGCTGTATGCGGGCCTCTAACTGTTGTGTCCTCTCCCATTGCGGAGCACAGGCTCTGGACACGCAGGCTCAGCGGCCATGGCTCACGGGCCCAGCTGCTCCGCGGCATGTGGGATCTTCCCGGACGGAGGCACGAACCCGTGTCCCCTGCATCGGCAGGCGGACTCAACCACTGCACCACCAGGGAAGCTCTACAGTTCTGTTTTTGTGCCAGTACCATACTGTCTTGATTACTGTAGCTTTGTAGTGTAGTCTGAATTCAGGGAGCCTGATTCCTCGAGCTCCGTTTTTCTTTCCCAAGATTGCTTTGGCTATTCGGAGTCTTTTGTGTTTCCATACAAATTGTGAAATTTCTTGTTCTAGTTCTGTGAAAAATGTCAGTGGTAGCTTGATAGAGATTGCATTCAATTTGGAGATTGCTTTGTGTAGTATAGTCGTTTTCACAATGTTGATTCTTCCAATCCAAGAACATGGTATATCGCTCCATCTGTTTATATCATCTTTAATTTCTTTCATCACTGTTTTATACTTTTCTGCATACAGGTGTTTTGTCTCCTTAGGTAAGTTTATTCCTAGGTATTTTATTCTTATTGTTGCAATGGAAAATGGGAGTGTTTCTTTAATTTCTCTTTCAGATTTTTCATCATTAGTGTATAGGAATGAAAGAGATTTCTGTGCATTAATTTTGTATCCTGCTACTTTACCGCATTTATTGATTAGCTCTAGTAGTTTTCTGGTAGCATCTTTAGGATTCTCTATGTATAGTATCACGTCATCTGCAAACAGTGAGAGCTTTATTTCTTCTTTTCTGATTTGTATTCCTTTTACTGTTTTCTCTTCTCTGATTGCTATGGCTAAAATTTCCAAGACTATATTGAATAATGGTGGTGAGAGTGGGAAACCTTGTCTTGTTCCTGATCTTCGTGGAAATGGTTTCAGTTTTTCACCATTGAGGACGATGTTGGCTGTGGGTATGTCATATATGACCTTTATTATGTTGAGGTAAGTTCCCTCTATGCCTACTTTCTGGAGGGTTTTTACCATAAATGGGTGTTGAATTTTGTCGGAAGCTTTCTGTGCATCTATTAAGATGGTCATGTGGTTTATATTCTTCACTTTGTTAATATGGTGTGTCACATTGATTGATTTGCATACATTGAAGGATCCTTGCATTCCTGGGATAAACCCCACTTGATCATCGTGTATGTCCATTTAATGTGCTGTTGGATTCTGTTTGCTACTATTTTGTTGAGGATTTTTGCATCTGTGTTCATCAGTGATATTAGCCTGTAGTTTTCTTTCCTTGTGACATCTTTGTCTGGTTTTGGTATCAGGGTGATGGTGGCCTTGTAGAATGAGTTTGGGAGTGTTCCTCCCTCTGCTGTATTTTGGAAGTGTTTGAGATGGAGAGGTGTGAGCTCTTCTCTAAATGTTTGATAGAATTCGCCTGTGAAGCCATCTGGTCCTGAGCTTTTGTTTGTTGGAAGATTTTTAATCACAGTTTCAACTTCAGTGCTTGTGATTGGTCTGTTTATATTTTCTGTTTCTTCCTGGTTCTGTCTTAGAAGGTTGTGCTTTTCTAAGAATTTGTCCATTTCTTCCAGGTTGTCCACTTTATTGGCATATAGTTGCTTGTAGTAATCTCTCATGATCCTTTGTATTTCTGCAGTGTCAGTTGTTAATCCTCCTTTTCATTTCTAATTCTATTGATTTGAGTCTTCTCCCTTTTTTTCTTGATGAGTCTGGCTAATGATTTATCAATTTTGTTTATCTTTTCAAAGAACCAGCTTTTAGTTTTCTTGATCTTTGCTATTGTGTCCTTCATTTCTTTTTCATTTATTTCTGATCTGATCTTTATGATTTCTTTCCTTCTGCTAACTTTGGGGTTTTTTGTTCTTCTTTCTCTAATTGCTTTAGGTGTAAGGTTAGGTTGTTTATTTGAGCTGTTTCTTGTTTGTTAAGGTAGGATTGTATTGCTATAAACTTCCGTTTTAGAGCTTCTTTTGCTGCATCACGTAAGTTTTGGGTTGTCATGTTTTCATTGTCATTTGTTTGTAGGTATTTTTTGATTTCCTCTTTGATTTTTTCAGTGATCTCTTCGTTATTAAGTACTGTGTTGTTTAACCTCCATGTGTTTGTGTACTTTTTTTCCTGTAATTGATATCTAGTCTCATAGTGTTTTGGTCAGAAAATATACTTTATATGATTTCAATTTTCTTAAATTTACCAAGGCTTGATATGTGGCCCAAGTCATAATCTATCCTGTGGAATGTTCCATGAGCACTTGAAAGGAAGTGTATTCTGTCATTTTTAGATGGGATGTCCTATAAATATCAACTAAGTCTATCTGGTCTATTGTGTTATTTAAACCTTGTGTTTCCTTATTTATTTTCATTTTGGATGATCTGTCCATTGGTGAAAGTGAGGTGTTAAAGTCCCCTGCTATGACTGTGTTACTGTTGATTTCCCCTTTTATGGCTGTTAGTATTTGCCTTATGTATTGAGGTGCTCCTATGTTGGGTGCATAAATATTTACAGTTGTTTTATCTTCTTCTTAGATTGATCCCTTGATCATTATATAGTGCCCTTCTTTGTCTCTTGTAATAGTCTTTGTCTTAAAGTCTATTTTGTCTGATATCAGAATTGCTACTCCAACTCTCTTTTGATTTCCATTTGCATGGAATGTCTTTCTCCATCCCCTCACTTTCAGTCTGTATGTGTCCCTAGGTCTGAAGTGGGTCTCTTGTATACAGCATATATACAGGTCTTATTTTTGTATCCGTTCAGCCAGTCTATATCTTTTGGTTGGAGCATTTAATCCATTTACATTTAAGGTAGTTATCGATATGTACGTTCCTTTTAGCATTTTCTTAATTGTTTTGGGTTTTCTATTGTAGGTCTTTTCCTTCTCTTGGGTTTCCTGCCTAGAGAAGTTCCTTTAGCATTTGTTGTAAAGCTGGTTTGGTGGTGCTGAATTCTCCTAGCTTTTGCTTGTCTGTAAATGTTTTAATTTCTCTGTTGAATAAGAATGAGATCCTTGCTGGCTAGGGTAATCTTGGTTGTAGGTTTATCCCTTTCATCACTTTAAATATGTCCTGCCACTCCCTTCTGGCTTGCAGAGTTTCTGCTGAGAGATCAGCTGTTAACCTTATGGGGATTCCCTTGTTTGTTATTTGTTGCTTTACCCTTGATGCTTTTAATACTTTTTCTTTGTATTTAATTTTTGATAGTTTGATTAATACATGTCTTGGCATGTTTCTCCTTGGATTTATCCTGTATGAGACTCTCTGTGCTTCCTGGCCTTTATTACTATTTCCTTTCCCATATATGGGAAGTTTTCAACTGTAATCTCTTCAGATATTTTCTCAGTCTCTTTCTTTTTCTCTTCTTCTTCTGGGACCCCTATAATTCGAATGTTGGTATGTTTAATGTTGTCCCAGAGGTCTCTGAGACTTTCCTCAATTCTTTTCATTCTTTTTTCTTCATTCTACTCTGCAGTTATTATTTCCACTATTTTATCTTCCAGGTCACCTATCCCTTCTTCTGCCTCAGTTATTCTGCTATTGATCTCTTCTAGAGAATTTTCAATATCATTTATTGTGCTGTTCATCATTGTTTGCTCTTTATTTCTTCTAGGTCCTTGTTAAAGAGTTCTTATATTTTCTCCATTCTATTTCCAAGTTGTTGGATCATCTTTACTATCATTATTCTGAATTCTTTTTCAGGTAGCCTGCCTATTTCCTCTTCATTTGTTAGGTCTGGTGGGTTTTTCCTTGCTCCTTCATCTGCTATGTGTTTCTCTGTCTTCTCATTTTGCTAAACTTACTCTGTTTGGGGGTCTCATTTTCTCAGGCTGCAGGTTCGTAGTTTCTGTTTTTTTTGGTGTCTGTCCCCCAGTGGCTAAGATTGGTTCAGTGGGTTGTGTAGGATTCCTGGTGGAGGGGACTAGTGCCTGTGTTCTGGTGGATGAGGCTGGATCTTGTCTTTCTGGTGAGCAGGTCCACGTCTGATGGTGTGTTTTGGGGTGTTTTCGGATTTATTATGATTTTAGGCAGCCTCTCTGCTAATGGCTGGGGTTGTGTTCCTGTCTTGCTAGTTGTTTGGCATAGGGTGTCCAGCACTGTAGCTTGTTGGTCATTGAGTGGAGTGGGTCTTGGTGTTGAGATGGAGATTTCTGGGAGATTTTTGCCGTTTGATATTACGTGGGGCTGGGACGTCTCTGTTGGACCAATGTCCTGAACTCAGCTCTCCCACCTCACAGGCACAGGCCTGACGCCTGGCCGGAGCACCAAGACCCTGTCATCCACACAGCTCAGAATAAAAGGGAGAAAGATAGAAAGAAAGAAAGCAAAAAGGAAAATAAAATAAAGTAATATAGAATAAAGTTATTAAAATTAAAAAATAATTATTAAAAATAAACAAAAATTTTAAAAGTATTAAAAAAAACGAAAGAAGTGCAACCAAATCAAAAAACAAATCCACCAATGATAAGCACTAAAATCTACAGTTTAGAAAAAACAAAAACGAAACAAAACAAAAAACAGAGAGACAGAAACCTAGGACAAATGGTAAAAGCAAAGCTATACAGACAAAAATCACACACAGAAGCATACGCATACAAACTCACAAAAAGAGAAAAAGGAAAAAAAAATTATATATCGTTGCTCCCAAAGTTCACCTCCTCAATTTGGGATGATTTGTTGTCTATTCATGTATTCCACAGACGCAGGGTACATCAAGTTGATTGTGGAGATTTAATCCACTGCTTCTGAGGCTGCTGGGAGAGATTTCCCTTTCTCTTCTTTGTTCTCACAACTCCTGGGGTTCAGCTTTGGATTTGGCTCCGCTTCTGCTTGTAGGTCCCCTGAGGACATCTGTTCTTGGCTCAGACAGGATGGGGTTAAAGTAGCAGCTGATTCGGGGTCTCTGGCTCACTCAGGCCGGAGGGAGGAGGGGTACGGAATGAGGGGCAAGCCTGCGGCCGCAGAGGCCATGACGATGTTGCACCGGCCTGAGGTGCTCTGTGTGTTCCCCCGGGGAAGTTGTCCCTGGACCACTGGACCCTGGCAGTGGCGGCCTGCACAGGCTCCTGGGAGTGGAGGTGTGGGTAGTGACCTGTGCTTGCACACAGACTTCTTGGTGGCTACAGCAGCAGCCCTAGCATCTCATGCCCATCTCTGGGGTCTGCACTGATAGCCATGGCTCGTGCCCATCTCTGGAGCTCATTTAGGCAGAGCTCTTAATCCCCTCACCTCATGCACCCTGAAACAAAGAGGCAAGAAAAAGCCTCTTGCTTCTTTGGCAGTTACAGACCTTTTCCCGGGCTCTCTCCCGGCCAGCTATGGCGCACTAGCCCCCTTCAGAGTGTGTTCACGCAGCCAACCCCAGTCCTCTCCCTGGGATCTGACCTCCGAAGCCCGAGCCTCAGCTCCGAGCCCCAACCCGTCCCGGCGGGTGAGCAGACAAGCGTCTCGGGCTGGTGAGTGCTGGTCGGCACCTATCCTCTGTGCGGGAATCTCTCTGCTTTGCCCTCTGCACCCCAGTTTCTACACTCTCCTCCATGGCTCCGAAGCTTCCCCCTGCCACCACCTGCAGTCTCCACCCGCGAAGTGGCTTCCTAGTGTGTGGAGACCTTTCCTCTTTCACAGCTCCCTGCCAGAGGTGCAGGTCCCGTCCCTATTCTTTTGTCTCTGTTTATTCTTTTTTCTTTTGCCCTACCCAGGTACATGGGGAGTTTCTTGCCTTTTGGGAGGTCTGAGGTCTTCTGCCAGCGTTCAGTAGGTGTTCTGTAGGAGTTGTTCTACATGTAGATGTATTTCTGATATATTTGTGGGGAGGAAGGTGATCTCCATGTCTTACTCTTCCGCCATCTTGAAGCTCCTCCTAATTTCTTAAATAAATTATTTACACTTTCTATGGCACTTTTATTAGAGCCAAGAGAGGGCATACACCTTGGCGTTTATATATTTCCCCCAAAGGCCCTCCCGTGGAGTCTCTTTGTCACTCTCATCTCAACTGAGTAAGCCTTTAATCAATCTCGTAATTGGACATGGTGCCTGCAGTGGGTCCATGCACATCCTGAGGGTGGGGAGGTCCTTTTTACACCCTTCAGTGATCCTAGTTACTTGTCACTGCCTGGGGATGTGAAAGCAGCTGAGTTGGATTCACAGGGATGCTGGCTGGTAGGGTCCCTGTCCGCAGCTGAGCTGTGACTGGTGATGACCACAGCCTCAGCACCCGGTACAGCACTCCCTTGGACCCTTCAGCAGTCAGCTTTACAATTCTTCTTATACACTCAAAAAAGCGCTAAAACTTAAGGCCCTTTTGACTCTTACTTTCCCTAAAAAGGGGTCCAACATATTTGTGTGAATAGCTGAATAATAAGTGACATGCTTTTACTGTGTGCGCCAGTACTATGCTAAGTGCTTTCCATAGATTAGCTTGTTCAGTCCTCACACTTGTAAGCCATGGATATATTATAATTCCCAAATTAAAGATGAAAAAACTGAGACTCAGAGAAATTTAATAACTTGCCCAGAGTCACACAGCCGGTGTATGCTGGAGCCAGAGTCTGAATCCAGAATGCTCCCCAAGTGTATTTTCTGAGCCACTCCCTTGCACTTCCTCCCCGGTACAGCCAGTAAACTAAGGTGCACACCTGGAGTGCTGACAGTGTAGAATTCCATCCAGGTCCCTTACCTGGGGCCCTTTGTTCTGGGTGGCTAATGTCTCTGTAGTTTCCCAGGAGCGTAGTTTTGACTCCCATGTGCCAATGGTATAATACGGTGTTTCAGCCTGGTTGGTTTCTTAGGGTGAGCCAGAAATCACAGTGCACTTACCAGAATGCTAAAGATAGCCACTGCACGTAAATCAGGCATACTTCTTACACTTAAGTGTTCTTAATGGCCCCAGTGTGCTCATATATTCACAGCTATTAGGTTTAACTAACTTACGGTGACACCCACTAATTCACTTGGGCCATTTTTAACATAGAATCACAGGGTCTTTTAAACTCATTCTGTAATTCATTTTCTTTATTCCATAAAGTTTTCTTAGTGGGTATTTTCATTTCATGAAGGTCTATGGTATTAAGATGATAGCTTTGGGGTTATTTACAAATATAATTAAAATAGGGAAAATTAAATAGTAAAGTTGAACAGGCATTGGAGGTATTACTTCAGCATGAAAAACTTCTCTTCATCCCACCTACAAACATGGCTTAGGCCCTCATCGTAGCATGCCTGGATTACCAATAAAATTTTCCTAATAGCCTCTCCTCCTGCCCATTGTAATCCATTTATTCTTCACGTAGTTTTCCAAGTGACTCTCTAAAATGGAAATCATAACATGCAGGGCCAGTTTCATTGGGTGTGTAACCTGTGCTGTCACACGGGGGCCCATGCTCAGGAGGGCCCCGTGGTTGGTTTTGATGCTCTGCTCTTGACATTCCTAATGATTTTTCCACAAGAGGTCTCGCGTTTTCACTTTGCACTGGACCCTGCAATTTAAATAACCAGTCCTGGTAACATATAACCATGTAATCCTCTCATCACACTTCCTCATGAATGATCTAGAAGCCCCTCTTTGAATTTCCTAAGAATTCATGAAATATGATTTAGAAACATCTGGATTTTCTGTAAACTTCCTTATTTTGCAATTCTATAATTCTATGACTGTAAAATGCTTTACAAATATAAATACTAAGGGACGTCAAAGATCTCATATTTACACAAGCACCTTCCAAACTGATCCAGTGCGCATAAAACTAAGACGGCAGTAGTTTTTGTTCATTTGTGTTGGTTTCTCTGCTTGCTTGCTTTATCACACTGTTGACTTGTATAGACTTCATGGTCACACAATTCCCAAGATTCTTCTTTAGCAGTGACCTTTGTCTTTTCCTTTAAACTCACAGGTCTAGATTCAGTTTTTCAGTAATATGCAATGCCATCAGTTATCTTAGTGTCTGACAAGAAATGTCTAAAAGGGCTCAAAGTAAAATAATCTTGATTCACTATATTTTTATATGAATTTGCAGCACTTGTACCACATTTTAAAGAAGAAATTTAGATTTAAACAATGAAACAATTATTAGTTGGTTTATTTCCAAAACACTGACAATAACAATTGATTCAGTTATGTATTCATTAATTTATCAAAAAAATATTGCTCACCTATGATGTTCTAAGGATTCAAAGACAAAGGCATTCAGCCCTTAATCTCATGGTGCTTAATACTTAGATGTAGCTGGGAGGGGGAGGGTTCTGTTAATTTGCTAGGGCTGCCGTAATAAAATTGCACAGACTGGGTGGCTTAAACAACAGGAACTGATTTTATCACAGTTTGCAGGCTATAAGTCCAAGATTAAGGTGCTGTCAGGGTTGATGTCTGGTGCTGTCTCTCTCCTTGAGTTCCAGTCTGGTATTTTAACTTATTTGTTGAAACTTTACCTGATGGCAAGCATGTCTTACATGGAGTTTTGGTACCTAGCTCAGCCTTCAAAAGCCTGTTTAACTCATTAATGTTATATACTTAATGGATATTACTAATAATGCTATAGGACTACCATGAAGTACAATGTTTCCATGATGAAACAGGTAGAATGTTTTGATTCTTGGTGAATGTGTGAACATAATTGTGTGTTTAGGTAGGAATATAGATTTCCTCACTGGAACCTTCTGTTGAGGCCTGGGACTAATTATGCTTTACTCCTCATTCACCTTACTTTCTACCCCCACTGACCTGCACTCAGTTCACACTCATCCACATGAATGCACGTACACACACACACACACACACACACACACACACATCCAGTTAACCACCACATCTTACCAGTTCAACTCCCTAAATATTTAATTAATCTGTTCTTAATTACAGCCATTACTCCAGTTCAGGTTATGACGGTCCAACACCTAGAACCCCTTCAGCCAAAGTGATATTTTAAAACTCAGATCTTGTCCTATCATCTCCTGATGTCCCTTTAATGGCTTTCCATTTTCCTTTTAATAAAAATCCAAACTCCTTCACCTGACACACAAAGCCTTTGTGTTTTTTTGTGGTTTATTTTTCTTTTTAAAGCCATTTTTATTTCTTTGTTGTTGTGAACGAACATATGCTAATTTTTTTAATGAAGTGTAGTAGATTTATAATATTTAGTTTCAGGGGTACAGCATAGTGATTCAATATTTTTACAGGTTATATACTCCATTAAAAGTCATTATAAGATGATGGCTGTAATTCCCTGTGCTATACAGTATATCCTTGTTGCTTATTACATAGTCATTTGTATCTCTTAATCCCATATACCTATCTTGCCCCTCCCCATTTCCCTCTCCCCACTGGTAACCACTAGTTAGTTTTCTGTATCTGTGAGTCTGTTTCTGTCTCACTATATACATTTGTTTGTTTTATGTTTTAGATTCCACATATAAGAGATATCATACAGTATTTGTCTTTCTCTGGCTTATTTCACTAAGCATGATATCCTCTAGGTCCATCAACATACAGAGCCTTTGGAAACATGATCCCTGTCGCTCCAGACTGATTTCCCGCCACTCCCCTCTCTGCGGTCACCTCCCAGCACTCGCCCACACCCCACCAACCAAACCTTCAGTCTGACACACTGATTTTCAGTTCTTCCAGTTTCTCCTTTTTGCATGCTCTCACCTCTGCTTGAAGAACCCCTCAAGCCATGCCCTCCTCCAAGACAGAGGTAGAGGCTACTGCATATGGCATGGTGGTGGTCAGAGCATGGACTTGGCACCTAACTGCTTGAATTTGGAGCCCTGCTTCATCACTATTAACCATAAGTCCATGGGCTACTTAACCTTAACCTAAGTCTTAACCTTTCTGTATCTTAGTTACCTCTGCTCTTAAGTACCAAAGTCATGGAATTATTTGGATTACATGATTGACACAAGTACTGCATGTAGTACAGTCCTTGACAATAGTAAGCATTCAGGTGATCTTAACTTTTATTGTGATTAATTAGTTATTGAGAGTGAGCCACACACCGTGTTAGCCACTGAGGTGACAAAGAGGAAAGGATATTTCTATCCCTCATAAGCTAGCAAAGAAGAAAAAAATACATTGTTTCAATACAAAAATGATGTCTTTTCATAATTGTTATGAACAAAATGCCTAGTAGCAAAACGAGAACGAGTTCACCACAACAGCTGGACCAGAGACTGGGAATGTGATTTGAGGTGCAGAGCAGGCATCAAGGAGAGAGGGATCTTTTAACATCTAGCCACTCATGTGCCCCAAGCCTAGAGCTTCTTGAGGTACGGGATGAAAGCTGGTGGGGATCATGGGAGAAGAGAGGCCACTCATAGGGTTCATCCTGTCCATTTAATCCTTCTTCTTGAGGAGGAGTGAGGTGAGAGTTGGAGATCGGATGGGGGCACAATGGAAATGAATCTAGGCGGCTTTTAGTTGAATGAAAATTGAGGGGTGGGAGGAGAGAAGTGTCAAGACATGAGATGGGGGAAAAAAAGGCACCTCCTAAGACCCTTGGGACCATAGAGGAAAACTTATCCCCCTTTGATTTAGCCACAGATGAGGGTTAGCAATGAGGTCAGCAATATCCTAAAAGCACACTCTCAGATTTTAAGATATCCCTTGAAATCTCACACTGTTATATTTAATATTTATTATTTGTGTGAAATGGGTAAAGTACTTTGTTGCTAGTTGCAAACATATATATACTGTCTTTTATTATATACTCCCAGTAACTATGAGACTCTGTGTGGGGTTGGGGGAGGCCAGGGGAGCATGCCTTCTCTTCACACATTTCTTTTCCTTATTGCATTATTACATTTTCTTTTTAAGTCTTATGAGTCTTTTCCTATTATTGTATAATTTAAGAGAGTATCTCAAGATCTGTACTCCAGTTCTTAGTCTTTAATTTTTTATAATTCATATGATATATAGATTATTATACATAGTGCATATCATACAGCAATTGTGTATTTGGATAATCACTTATCCATTAATTATAGCTTCTTTCCTTAGCTAAAGAAAATCTGAGAAACATTGTGAGTCCTAAGATTTAACCACAAATTTAAACAGTTTTGAGGATTTGTCAGAGATATTTGAGATGTGCTTTTACCATTTTTACCACTAACTTCTTATCCCTGATTTTTTTATTTTTCTTTTTCTTTTTTGTGGTACGCGGGCCTCTCACTGTTGTGGCCTCTCCCGTTGTGGAGCACAGGCTCCAGACACGCAGGCTCAGTGGCCATGGCTCATGGGCCTAGCCGCTCCGCGGCATGTGGGATCTTCCCGGACCAGGGCACGAACCCGTGTCCCCTGCATCGTCAGGCAGACTCTCAACCACTGCGCCACCAGGGAAGCCCCTTATCCCTGATATTAAACTTAAATTTCTTATTTGCATATTTTAATAGTTTAGTAGGTTCTACTTTCTTCATTTGCCTTTAAGTTAAACCAAAACTAATTCCTCAATTCATCCAACAGTCTAGTGCACGTTTTGTTGTATTTAAAGGTCTCTAGGTTGGTCTTTGACATATTAATTTCACTTTCTTACTTACCAGTTAGAGAATTTTAAATCTTAGAGATGATGGAGTTCTCACAATCACAGGAATCAAATTCCTTTTGCTTGCATGTAACTCCTCACATGTCACATAGCTTTCTTTTCCTTGTATCCCAATCAGAAATAAGACAGAAGCCTATCTTTATCTAAATATACCTTACTATTTTATCTGGTGAATGGAAACAGCTGTTAGATGATGGAAATGTTTTTATAGATGACAGAGAAAATGTCAAGTAAAGGAATTTTTGTTCTTCTGGCTGATGGACGAAGTGCCGTGTGTACAATATATTTATCATGGGGGTCATACTGGAGAGAAATGGTCTCCATGTAAAACCAGCCACGGCTGCATTACAAGGATAAAGTAAATGTGTCAGTGATGAAGGGGTTGCTATTCACAGCCAAACCATCAGTCGGCCATTGTGCTGGGGGCAGCTGAGTCACTGAGCATATTCTGATCCTAACTGTGTGTACCAGCTGGTCCTGAACACTGAGCTTGTTGTTAATTTACATCACATTTGTGACTCCCTAGCGTTACCCATTCAGGGACATCAACTACATACTAAATTCTGTGTCTGTGATTATGTGATCTTTTGTTAGGGACCCATTAAGTATATTGTAAAGAAAATGGATGGCCACCCTTGGTTTTTCAAATGCAATATGTTTAAGGACCTTTATTCCCATGCACATAAGTTAGGCGATTCAATTTATTATTTCTCCCAGCAAATGTAGTTTTAATCCAAATATATCATTTTAATCCTTTAGGTTTTTTCCTGGCACAGAGCAAACAAAAATCTTCATGGTGCCTTGTGACAGTAATAAAACTTACACTCCTTGTAAGATAACTGTGCTAAATCCTACAGACTGTTATTGTCATTTTCATTTAAAAACTGATCTAACTAAGATTCAGAGAAGTTAAGTAATCTGTCTAAGGTCACAGAAATAATCAGTGGTAGACTGACATTTTAGCCCACGTTACTAAACTCCCAAAGTTCAGCTTTTCCTCCTGGTTTACACTGACTAAATAAGGAATCCACCAAGTATTTAAAAGGTATCGGGGGGACCTTCAAGTTGACGGAGGAGTAAGACGTGGAGATCACCTTCCTCCCCAGAAATACATCTACTTGTGGAACAACTCCTACAGAACACCTACTGAATGCTGGCAGAAGACCTCAGACTTCCCAAAAGGCAAGAAAATCCCCACATACCTGGGTAGGACAAAAGAAGAAGAAAAAACGGAGACAAAAGAATAGGGACAGGACATGCATCTCTGGCAGGGAGCTGTGAAGGAGGAAAAGTTTCTGCCCACTAGGAAGCCCCTCCACTGGTGGAAACGGGGCGTGGGCAGGGGGGATGCTTTGGAGCCACAGAGGAGAGCGCAGCGACAGGGGTGCAGAGGGCAAAGCGGAGAGATTCCCACACAGAGGTTCGGTGCCAACCAGCACTTACTAGCCTCAGAGGCTTGTCTGCTCACCCGCTGGGACAGATGGGGGCTGGGATCTGAGGCTTGGGCTTCGCAGGTCAGACCCCAGGGAGAGGACTGGGGTTGGCTGCGTGAACACAGCCTGAAGGGAGCTACTGCGCCACAGCTAGCCGGGAGGGAGTCCGGGAAAAAGTCTGGAGCTGCCAAAGAAGCAAGAGACCATTGTTTCTGGGTTCTCTAGGAGAGGGGATTCAGAGCACCACCTAAGTGAGCTCCAGAGACAGGCGCGAGCCATGGCTATCAGCTCAGATACAAGAAACGGGCATGAGATGCTAAGGCTGCTGCTACAGCCACCAAGAAGCCTATGTGCAAGCACAGGTCACTATCCACATCTCCCCTCCCAGGAGCCTGTGCAGCCTGCCACTTACAGGGTCCCGTGATCCAGAGATAACTTCCCTGGGAGAGCACACGTCGCGTCTCAGGCTGGTGCAAACTCACGCTGGCCTCTGCTGCCGCAGGCTCGCCCCGCATACCAGTTATAACTACTGTACCCCTTCCTCCCCCTGGCATGAGTGAGCCAGAGCCCCCTAATAAGCCACTGTTTTAACGCCGTCCTGTCTGGGCGGGAACAGAAGCCTAAGGGCAGCCTACACACAGAGGTGGGGCCAAAACCAAAGCTGAACCCCAGGAGCTGTGCGAACAAAGAAGGGAAAGAGAAATCTCTCCATGTAGACTCAGGAGCAGCGGATTAAATCCCCACAATTCCTTTTTTTTTTTTTTTGGTGGTACGCGGGCCTCTCACTGTTGTGACCTCTCCCATTGCGGAGCACAGGCTCCGGACGCACAGGCTCAGCGGCCATGGCTCACGGGCCTAGCTGCTCTGCGGCATGTGGGATCTTCCCGGACCGGGTCACGAACCCGTGTCCGCTGCATCGTCAGGCAGACTCTCAACCACTGCGCCACCAGGGAAGCCCCACAATTACTTTTTTATTTTACTAATTTAATTTTTTTTTAATTTTAATTATTTTATTTAATTTATTTATTTTTCTTTCTTTTTTTTCTCCCTTTTCTTCTGACCCATGTGGCCAACAGGGTCTTGGTGCTCCACCCTAGTGTCAGGCCTGAGCCTCTGAGGTGGGAGAGGCCAAGTTCAGGACATTGGACTGCCAGAGACCTCCCGGCCCCACGTAATATCAATCGGCGAGAGCTCTCCCAGAGATCTCCATCTTAATGCTAAGGACCACCTCCACCTAAAGGCCAGCAACTCCAGTGCTCGATGGTCCATGCCAAACAACTAGCAAGACAGGAACACAACCCCACCCATTAGCAGAGAGGCTGCCTAAAATCATAATAAGATCACAGACACACCAAAACACACCACCAGAAGGACAAGATACAACCCCACCCACAAGAACACAGGCACCAGTGCTCTCCACCAGGAAGCCTCCACAAGCCACTGAACCAACCTTACCCACTGGGGGCAGACAACAAAAACAATGGGAACTACAAACCTGTAGCCTGAGAAAAGGAGACCCCGAACACAGTAAGTTAAGCAAAATGAGAAGACAGAAAAATATGCAGTAGATGAAGGAGCAAGATAAAATCCCACCAGACCAAACGAATGCAGAGGAAATAGACAGTCTACCTGAAAAAGAATTCAGAGTAATGATAGTAAGGATGACCCGAAATCATGGAAACAGAATGGAGAAAATACAAGAAACATTTAACAGGGACCTAGAAGAACTAAAGAGCAAACAAACAATGATGAACAACACAATAAATGAAATTAAAAATTCTCTAGAAGGAATCAATAGCAGAATAACTGAGGCAGAAGAACAGATAAGTGACCTGGAAGATAAAATAGTGGAAATAACTACTGCAGAGCAGAATAAAGAAAAAAGAATGAAAAGAATTGAGGACAGTCTAGAGACCTCTGGGACAACATTAAACATACCAACATTCGAATTATAGGGGTCCCAGAAGAAAGAGAGAAAAAGAAAGGGTCTGAGAAAATATTTCAAGAGATTATAGTTGCAAATTTCCCTAACGTGGGACAGAAATAGTCAATCAAGTCCAGGAAGCACAGAGAGTCCCATACAGTTAAATCCAAGGAGAAACACACCAAGACACATATTAATCAAACTATCAAAAATTAAATACAAAGAAAAAATATTAAAAGCAGCAAGGGAAAAGCAACAAAAAACATAAAAGGGAATCCCCATAAGGTTAACAGCTGATCTTTCAGCAGAAACTCTACAAGCCAGAAGGGAGTGGCAGGACATATTTAAAGTGATGAAAGGGAAAAACCTACAACCAAGATTACTCTACCCAGCAAGGATCTCATTCATATTCGACAGAGAAATTAAAACCTTTACAGATAAGCAAAAGCTAAGAGAATTCAGCACCACCAAACCAGCTTTACAACAAATGCTAAAGGAACTTCTAGGCAGGAAACCCAAGAAAAGGAAAAGACCTGCAATAACAAACCCAAAACAGTGAAGAAAATGGTAGTAGGAACATATGTATCGATAATTACCTTAAATGTGAATAGATTAAATGCTCCAACCAAAAGACATAGACTGGCTGAATGGATACAAAACAAGACCTGTATATATGTTGTCTACAAGAGACCCACTTCAGACCTAGGGACAAATACAGCTGAAAGTGAGGCGATGGAAAAAGATATTCCATGCAAATGGAAATCAAAAGAAAGCTGGAATAGCAATTCACATATCAGACAAAATAGACTTTAAAGTAAAGAGTATTACAGGAGTCAAAGAAGGGCACTACATAATGATCAATGGATCAATCCAAGAAGTAGATACAATAATTGTAAATATTTATGCACCCAACATAGGAGCACCTCAATACATAAGGCAAATGCTAACAGCCATGAAAGGGAAAATTGACAGTAACACAATCATAGTAGGGTACTTTAACACTCCACTTTCACCAATGTACAGATCATCCAAAATGAAAATAAATAAGGAAATACAAGCTTTAAATGACACGATAGACCAGATAGATTTAATTGATATTTTTAGGACATCCCATCTAAAAACAACAGAATACACTTTCTTCTCAAGTGCTCATGGAACATTCTCCAGGATAGATCATAACTTGGGCCACAAATCAAGCCTTGGTATATTTAAGAAAATTGAAATCATATCAAGTATCTTTTCTGACCACAACGCTATGAGACTAGATATCAATTAGAGGAAAAAAAAACTGTAAAAAATATAAACCCGTGGAGGCTAAACAGTATGCTACTGAATAACCAAGAGATCACTGAAGATACCAAAGAGGGAATCAAATACCTAGACACAAATGACAATGAACACAAGATGACACAAAATCGATGGGATGCAGCAAAAGCAGTTCTAAGACGGAAGTTTATAGCAATACAATCCTACCTCAAGAAAAAAGAAAAATCTCAAATAAACAACCTTACCTTACACCTCAAGCAATTAGAGAAAGAAGAACACAGAAACCCCAAAGTTAGCAGAAGGAAAGAAATCATGAAGATCAGATCTGAAATAAATGAAAAAGAAATGAAGGAAACAATAGTAAAGAGCAATAAAACTAAAAGCTGGTTCTTTGAGAAGATAAACAAAATTGAGAAACCACTAGCCAGACTCATCAAGAAAAAAAGGGAGAAGACTCAAATCAACAGAATTAGAAATGAAAAAGGAGAAGTAACAACTGACCCTACAGAAATACAAAGAATCATGAAGGATGACTACAAGCAACTATAGGCCCATAAAATGGACAGCCTGGAAGAAATGGACAAGTTCTTAGAAAAGCACAACCTTCTGCAACTGAACCAGGAAGAAATAGAAAATATAGAGACCAATCACAAGCAGTGAAATTGAAACTGTGATTAAAAATCTTCCAACAAACAAAAGCCCAGGATAAGGCGGCTTCACAGGCTATTTCTATCAAACATTTAGAAAAGAGCTAGCACCTCTCCTTCTCAATCTCTTCCAAAATATAGCAGAAGGAGGAACACTCCCAAACTCATTCTACGAGGCCATCATCACCCTGATACCAAAACCAGACAAAGATGTCTCAAAAAGAGAAAACTGCAGGCCAATATCACTGATGAACATAGATGCAAAAATCCTCAACAAAATACTAGCAAACAGAATCCAACAGCACACTTAAAGGTTTATACACCATGATCAAGTGGGGTTTATCCCAGGAATGCAAGGATTCTTTAATATACGCAAATCAATCAATGTGATACACCATATTAACAAATTGAAGCATAAAAACCATCTGATCATCTCAATAGATGCAGAAAAATCTTTTGACAAATTTCAACACCCATTTATGATAAAAACTCTCCAGAAAGTAGGCATAGGGGAATTAGCATAATAAAGGCCATATATGACAAACCCACAGCCAACATTGTTCTTACTGGTGAAAAACTGAAACCATTTCCTCTGAGATAGGAACAAGACAAGGTTGCCCACACTCACCACTGTTATTCAACATAGTTTTGGAAGTTTTAGTCACAGCAATCAGAGAAGAAAAAGAAATAAAAGGAATCCAAATTGGAAAAGAAGAAGTAAAGCTGTCACTGTTTGCAGATGTACATGTACTGTACAGAGAGAATCCTAAAGATACTACCAGAAAACTACTAGAGCTAATCAATGAATGTGGTAAAATAGCAGGATACAAAATTAATGCACAGAAATCTCTTGCATTCCTATACACTAATGTTGAAAAATCTGAAAGAGAAATTAAGGAAACACTTCCATTTACCATTGCAACAAAAATAATAAAATGCCTAGGAATAAACCTACCTAAGGGGACAAAGTCCTGTATGCAGAAAACTATAAGACACTGATGAAAGAAACTAAAGATGATACAAACAGATGGAGAGATATACCATGTTCTTGGATTGGAAGAATCAAGATTGTGAACATGACTATACTACCCAAAGCAACCTACAGATTCAATGCAATCCCTATCAAACTACCACTGGCATTTTTCACAGAACTAGAACAAAAAATTTCACAGTTTGTATGGAAACAAAAAAGACCCTGAATAACCAAAGCAATCTTGAGAAAGAAAAAAACAGAGCTGGAGGAGTCCGGCTCCCAGACTTCAGACTATACTACAAAGCTACAGTAATCAAGACACTATGGTACTGGCACAAAAACAGAAATATAGATCAGTAGAACAGGATAGAAAGCCTAGAGATAAACCCATGCACGTATGGTCACCTTATCTTTGATAAAGGAGGCAAGAATATACAATGGAGAAAAGACAGCCTCTTCAATAAGTGGTGCTGGGAAAACTGCACAGCTACATGTGAAAGAATGAAATTAGAGCACTTCCTAACACCATACACAAAATAAACTCAAAATGGATTAAAGACCTAAATGTAAGGCCAGACACTATCAAACTCTTAGAGGAAAACATAGGAAGAATACTCTTTGACATAAATCACAGCAAGAACCTTTTTGACCTACCTCCTAGAGAAATGGAAATAAAAACAAAAATAAACAAATGGGACCTAATGAAACTTAAAAGCTTTTGCACAGCAAAGGAAACCATAAACAAAGTGAAAAGATAACCCTCAGAATTGGCGAAAATATTTGCAAATGAAGCAAGTGACAAAGGATTAATCTCGACAATATACAAGCAGCTCATGCAGCTCAATATCAAAAAACACATTCAACCCAATCCAAAAATGGGCAGAAGAGCTAAATAGACATTTCTCTAAAGAAGATATACAGATTCCCAATAAACACATGAAAGGATGGTCCACATCACTAATCATTAGAGAAATGCAAATCAAAACTACTATAAGGTATCACCTCACACTGGTCAGAATGGCCATCTTCAACAAATCTATAAACAATAAATGCTGGAGAGGATGTGGAGAAAAGGGAACCCTCTTGCACTGCTTGTTGGGAAGGTAAATTTATACAACCACTATGGAGAACAGTATGGAGGTTCCTTAAAAAACTAAAAATAGAACTACCATAGGACCCAGCAATCCCACTTCTGGGCATATACCCTGAGAAAACCATAATTCAAAAAGAGTCATGTACCACAATGTTCATTGCAGCACTATTTACAATAGCCAGGAAATGGAAGCAACCTTTATGTCCGACAGATGAATGGATAAAGATGTGGCACATATATACAATGGAATATTACTCAGCCATAAAAAGAAATGAAATTGAGTTATTTGTAGTGAGTTGGATGGACCTAGAGTCTGTCATACAGAGTGGAATAAGTCAGAAAAAGAAAAACAAATACTGTATGCTAACACATATATATGGAACCAAAAAAAAAAGTGGTTCTGATGAACCTAGGGGCAGGACAGGAATAAAGGCACAGACGTAGAGAATGGGCTTGAGGACACAGGGAGGGGGAAGGGTAAGCTGTGACAAAGTGAGAAAGTAGCATTGACCTATATACACTACCAAATGTAAAATAGATAGCTAGTGGGAAGCAGCTACATAGCACAGGGAGATCAGCTCAGTGCTTTGTGACCACCTAGAGGGGTGGGATAGGGAGGGTGGGAGGGAGATGCAAGATGGAGGGGATATGGGGATATATGTATATGTTTAGCTGATTCACTTTGTTATACAGCAGAAACTAACACAACATTGTAAAGCAATCATACTCCAATAAGATGTTAAAAAAATAAAATATCAATAAAATACAAAACAATTGATTAACTTTTAGAAGCAAAATGTTTTTTAAAAAGCTGTTTTAGGGCTTCCCTGGTGGCGCAGTGGTTGAGAGTCCGCCTGCCGATGCAGCGGACGCGGGTTCGTGCCCCGGTCTGGGAAGATCCCACATGCCGTGGAGCAGCTGGGCCCGTGAGCCATGGCCGCTGAGCCTGCGCGTCCGGAGCCTATGCTCCGCAATGGGAGAGACCCGCGTACCGCAAAAAAAAAAAAAAAAAAAAAAAGCTGTGTTAATAATCAGAACCTGAAAAAATAGACTGTGATAGTTTAACTCTGAAAATTAAAGATAATTCCATAAAATCATTTTATTACTTTATGTGCTGCTTAAAATAGTAATATATTAATAGATGTAAAAGTTAGATATAGTTAAAAGATATAGCTAACTATTGTCTTACAGAACACGAGTGCCCTAAAAAATGGTTTTAGGTTCAGTACACAACTCCAACCAATACAATAAATAAAAATAATAAAATAGCAATAAATGCTGAAATAGGAACAATATTTGTGAATATTAACTGATATATTTTTCATTTCCCTTGAATCATATGCTCTTGTCTATGTCTACAATATCTAGTAGAAATATAAAATGAACCACATATATGATTATTAATTTTCGAAGTCATATATTTCAAAAGCAAAAACAAAGGTTCAAGTTTTAAAATATATTTTATTTAACCAAGTATGTCTAAATTTTAACATTTCAATATGTGTCAATATAAAAATTATTAATGAGATATTTTGCATTCCCTTTTTTGCAAAGTTTTCAAAATCCAGTGTCTATTTGTCTTTTGCAATTCATCTCAGTTCTGATACTACATTTCCATCTCAAGTATTTGATCTCTATTTAGGTTTCATAAAATTTACAGTGTAAAAGTAGAAACACATACCCAGTTTGTTCCAAACATATTTAAAAGTTTTCTAATAATCAAAGCAAGTACCAGTTTTAAAAACTGAAATTAACTAATATTAAAAATGCAGTCCCTTGCTCCCACTGTCTATGTTTCCAGTGCTCAGTAGCTCTAGCTAGTAGCTACCATATTGGGCAACGTAGCTCTAGGATTTCTCATCTGTTATTCAGTGTCTCAGAGAAGGACATGCCATAAGAGAAGGGCCAACATCTATCTCCTCGTTTCCCTGTCCGCTAGCTTCTGGCAGCCCCACTCTACTCTCTGCTTGTATGGGGTTGCCTATTTTAGACTGCACATATAAGCAAGATCTTGCAGTATTTGTCTTTCCTCGCCTGGCATATTTCACTTAGCATAATGTCCTGCAGGTTGATCCGTGTTGTCTCAAATGGCAGGACTTCCTTCTTTTTTAATCCTGAATAGTATTATATCTGTACATACCACACAGATATAATGTATAGCAATGTAACTACACTGTATTGTGTACTTGAAATTTGCTAAGAGAGTAGGTAGATCTTAAATGTACACATACACACAAAATGGTAACTATGTGAGGTAATGGTTACATTAAATTAGCTTGATTATGGTGATCACAATGTACACATATATAAAAACAGCAAGTTGCGTACCTTAAGTATATCGATTTTTTAAATTTGTCAATTATACCTCAGTAAAACTGGAAAAAGAAAAAGAGAGATGGGCCAGTACCAATTAGAAAAGGAAGACAATGTTTGGCTTCAGTAGTCAAATCTCTCTTTGTCAAAAGAGAACAGGAATTTCTAAATTCCAAAGCTACCTTTACATTTGAAGATCTGTGTATTTTATTACAAGGTAATAATAAAGAGTACACAGGATATAGTATAAACAGGGTGGTACCACCAACATATAGGAGGGGAAGGTGGCAGACTTTCTTTCTCCCTCATTCTGTTCCTCTTCAGTGCAGGATGGATGCCCATGATGAAGTTTAGGTCAGTTAGGGGAAAAAAAAGTAGCTGCATGCTCTATACAATCTAGGTTTAGTACATAAAATCTATGGCTTCAATATACCACTGTTTATTGTGCTTCTCCAACACAGCCCTGAAAGGTCTGAATTATGTGGACACAAATCTGGTACAAAGTCCATGGTCTTTCTACCACTGCATTACCTCTCATCACAATTCTCTTACATACCCTATCAAATACATTTACATTGCAGTTTGGCAAATTTATGATCATGGATAAGTATGGATATAATAATAAGACTTTCAGGACACTGCACACCTGGCTTAATAAATGTACACTCCAAATTTTGTTCAATGTCTCTGTACCAATTTGCAAATAAATCTCCATTGGAGTGCCATGGAATTCTACCCTTGACACTGCCTTGTTATTGGTGGTCTGTATGGTGCTAAGAAGAAGCTGAGAGAAAGGGGACTAATTTGATAGATGTCAACCTCAAAGGTCAAAAGGGTTTTAACAAGGTGGAATGCTATTTTGAAAACAATTAAGAAATTTGATTTTTAAAAAATAATCCCAGGAATCCAAGATAAGAAGAACTTGGTGGGACATCAGTCCATGTGAGGACTACAAACAATATGACCAGTAGTAATGCTATGTGGTTATTAAAAAAACAAAACCAAAAAAACCTATTGCTTCTTAGGATATATGAATCAAAGTAGTCAAAACCTGGAAATCAGTTTAAAGAATCCATCCTAACCTGATTATGAATTGTAGATTCATGAGTAAGACTATAGGGTGCAATCCGAATAAACCCACACATTATGGTCAATTAATCTGTGACAAAGAAGGCAAGAATATACAATGGAGGAAAGACAGTCTCTTCAATACGTAGTGCTGGGAAAACTGGACGGCTACCATTCTCTAACACCAAACTCAAAATGGATTAAAGACCTAAATGTAAGACTGGATACTATAAAACTCCTAGAGGAAAACATAGGCAGAACACTCTTTGACATAAATCACAGCAATATTTTTTTGGAGCAGTCTCCTAGAGTGATGGAAATAAATACCAAAATAAACAAATGGGACCTAATTAAACTTAAAAGCTTTTGCACAGCAAAGGAAACCATAAACAAAATGAAAAGACAGCCTAAGGAATGGGAGAAAATATTTACAAACGATGCTACAGACAAGGGACTAACTTCCAAAATACGCAAGCAGCTCATACAGCTTAATATCAAAAAAAAAAAACAACCCAATCATTTTATACATAAGGAGTTCAAGGCTTAGATAGGTTGAATAACTTGCTTAAGTAAGTGACAGAGCCAGGACTCAAACCCAAATCTCATTGGTTCCAGAGCAGGTAATCTAATCACTATGCCACAGTTATCCCTGATGGATCATTTTTACAAATTCCAGTCCATTCATTCATTCACGCATGAAGCAGATATTGATTGATTATCATAGTTTTCTTTTGACACCATGACAAAATACCACAAACTTAGGGACTTAAAACAACCCAAGGTTATTATCCTAGAGTTCCATAGATCTGAAGTCCAGCATGGTCTCACTGGGCTAAAATCAAGGTTTCAGCCTGGCTGCATCCCTTCAAGAGGCTCTAGGGAGAATTCATTCCCTGCCTTTTCCAGCTCCCAGAGGCTATCTGAATTCCTTGGTTGGTTGCTCCCTTTCTCCATCATCAAAGACGGCAGCAAAGCATCTTCAGATCTCTCTGACTACAGTTAGGGAAGGTTATCCACTTTTAAAGACTCATGTGATTTGGTGACATATTCACAAGTTCCTAGGATTAGAGCCTCGGCATTGTTAGGGGGCTAATATTCTTTCTATCACAGGTGCCTACCCTGTACCAGGTTTTGATCCAGGCAATATGAGATAGACAAGGAGGAGAAAGACAATAGCAATTAAACACATGCATATGCAAGACAATTTCTGATAGCGATGTGTATTTTCTGACAATAAAAGAGTTCAAAAATTCACTTTTCCCCAAGCATGCCATTCATGCATTCATTAATTCAACATTTTTGAATACCTACTACATAAAAGGAGTTCTATGCATTTCAGGTAGAATGGTGAATGGACAGAGGTTTTATTCTAATGGAATATTCTCGTGGAGGCAACAGATATACCTACACAGAAATGGGGAACATGATTTTAAATAGTGACAAATGCTATGAAGAAAATACTCCATACTCTTTCTCTTGTGCCTTTGCATTTTTCATTTATTCGTTCTTTTATTTAGTAAGTCTAGTAAGTCTTTTGAATGCTTACTGTGTTTCAGGCTTACAGTACAGACTCCAGATTTGCCTTCTGTGTCCTCACTGTAGTGAAGGGAACAACCCAAATGAGTATAAACCACACACTGTGGTAAGTGTTCTGGGAGAGGACGACGCAGGTGCTTGGGGAGCACATAGCAGGGTTACGGATGCTCTCCCTGGGTCTAGGACACCTTTTACCCCCATTTCCCCTTTGCCGGGAACTCATACTCATCCTTCTGGATCTAACCTAGATGCCTCCTCTTTGAATAATAGTTTCAGGTGTATAGTAAGTAATTAACAAACACAAACATTTGTGTTTTTATTTTATAATAGTATTGTTTTAAAATTGTACAGTGCTTTCTCATTTACCCAAGAGATAGATTAATATTCTCACAAGTGAGTCCATTCACTTTACTACATGGGCATTGAGATTATATTTTATTAAAAGCAAACAAGTAAGCAAAACCCCTTTATATGTGTGTCAATTATTGTATATATTGTATAAGCAAGGAAAAAAATGTGTAGAAGAATATACACCTCGCTGTTAGTAGGTAGCAAATGACTGGTTTTAACTTTCTGCATCTTGGGGCTAATAGATATTCATGGGATTGACGAATAAGAACTGCCTAATAATGGCTAAATGGCTTGGCCTATGAGGTAGTGAGCATTCACTGACCCTTGAGGACTGAGCAGATACCATCCTGCTCAGATTATACACCCTTCTGTTTGTGTTTTATTTTAGCTACATTTTGACATCTGGTTAACCTAGATGGTTTCATAAGTGAATTAAAAACCAAGAGAGCATAAATAATCAATTCCTGTCCTGTGTCAAACTTGCTTAATAGATTCTCATGCTATAATTTCCTCTTCTGCAAATTAGGTATAATAGACCTCCTGTAAGGATAACACAATTAGACTGGTTAAAAGGCACTTACATTCATAAGCACCAAAAAGTTTCTTAGTACATATAAGTGCAAACTCAAATTTTTCTTTTGTGACATCTATGTCAACTGATTATGGTACAGAAAAATCTGTGCATTATAAAGCACTACAGTGACCCACTTTAAAGTTGAAATTATTTGAATAAATGTCGTCCTTCTCCCATAACACTTAAAATTCAATTATCTTCTATTCTGGTTCTGGACATTAAGTGGGGATCTGGTGGGGGAAGAGCCAAATCCCAGGCTATTCCTAATATAAAAGCCTTTTCATGAGTTTGCATAGTGGCCAGACTGTGTCTTGGGACCCTTTATAAACAATGCTTAAGTCATAGAGCATCTTAGGAATAAACTCAAATTCAAGAGACACTTCAGAGGATTGTAGCCCAAGGTCACAGATTACTATAGGCCTACACAATTTGGATAAGTTAGGGCTGAGCTCTATCTGTTATGGCCTCTGGGGTTGAAGGAGAAGGCAAATGTTTTCCAAAGCCATACAGATTCTATAGGAGATTTTCCACACAAACCACATATATACTACTTCCTACTTTTTCCTAATAGTAGAGTATAGATGTAGCCTCACTGCTGTGTACTATGGTGGCCTTTTTTCCCTTATTTTTAATTTCATTTCCCTTGCATTCACTGATACTTAGCTTATGCCATTTTCTCTAGGCAAGAAATCAGTCAAGAAAGAAACGAAGGTTAAAGGCACCAAAGTGCTTTACCCCTACTTTCCATTGACATCTCTCCTTCTCAAAAGTGCCACCCCCAATAGTTAAGTTGTATATTCTTCATAGTAAGCTTTGTCTTGAGTCAATTTTTTCATCTATAAAATGAAGGTAATGATGATTTCTTACTAATATGGTTATTTTGAGGATTTAATAAGTAAAGTAAAATGCTTAGAACATTGCCTTGAACAGCTATCGCTCATTAAATCATAGCTATAATAAGTATTAGCGGTATTAATACTATTCAGTTATCATTTCACATTCATTTTGTTTTAATAAGGATAGGATGTCTTTAGCGTTCTGACAGATGTGAAGAAATGCAAAGGTAAGAAGTTAGTAATCAGCCGCATAGCTGTGTTACAGAAAATCCCACAAGCAGCTCAAATTTCACTCCCTGTTTATATGCACGAGTCAAATAAGGAATTACTCTATTAGGTGCGTCACTGGACACCTGAAGTGGTGTGATATTCTTGCCTTGTTACTCATGTGGGCAAAACTCTTTAATATATTCTCTCAGAATGGCAAAAGCACCATTTTCTCTTTCTCATCTCCTCCTATTTCCCTCTCATGTGTACTTATTCTTCTTAACTGAGATTATTTAGCTCTTTCAAGCACAGGCTTAGAATACACAGACATAGCTCTGAAGGTCATAGGCCCAAAATGGAGATAATCCAGCTTTTTTTTTCCGTAGAGTATCGGGACCAGGGATAGATTGCAAAGAGCTAGAACTTGGCTAGGTAGAAGCCTTGTATCACATGAACTGTTTAAATATTCATACAGTGTGTACTGGCAGCTAACAGGGCTGCAAACTTGCCCAGAAAAAAAAAAAAAAAAGAGAAAAGATAATTACTGAATTTCATAGCATTCTAAAATGGCTGCCATGAACTAAAAGCATAAGTGCTGATTTTGGTTTAATCTCTTAGGCAAATGTATTTTTTATTCAACTGAGGACAATAGGCAAGTGGTTATATGCATTTCTAAGTATTTTTCTGATTATATTATCAGTATCAGATTCTGACATTAATATCATAAAAACTGATTGCACTGTCAAAGCCATCTCTTTAATAGTTACTTTACTAGTGACTTGAAATAATAACTGACACATTTCCTTCACAGTCAACAGATTCACTTATATAGGAACACATGGTTTAAGTTATGAGCAATGAGCTATAGAATAAATCAGATTGGGGGAAAGACTGGGTTTTTTGAGCATGATGGCTCACAACTTGAAGGCATTTCATTCTGTGCAATCAGCTGACACTTAATTGTTCTTCATTAGGATATGTAAAGATGCCAAAAATGTAGGCGTTTACTAATTGTTTTGTTTTGGCTTTAGCTGATACGGTTCCCCCGTCATCGTTAATTTATTTTTGTTGTCCTAATGCTGGTTGATAAAATTTGGTTAAAACAAAGTAATTTCACAATTTCAGGTAACAGCATAAAAGCAAACCTTGGCACTGTATTGAACTTTAAATTCTTTTTTCAAAGTAGTATCTGTTTAGTGGAAATCCACTCCATTTTGTTTTTTATAACTATACTCACAACTTCTAATTTTTATAAAGTATGCATCCTCTCCATATGGTATACAAAAATGTAAACATTAAAAACATTCATTCATCAGTTTTCCCCTTCTAATAGTATTGATCTAAAATGTAAATTCAGATAAAACAAGAATAAGTACATTAAAAGTTAAAAAAAAGTCACTTGGAATGTCTGCACTCAGTATCTTAGATAATTACTAGTACATAAGAATTGGCCATTAGTCAATATAAGGTAAGTAAAATGAACTAATCACTACTTTTAAACTCTACTTTTAAGAAATTCTTTCAAAAAATTCATAAACTTCAGTTAATTATTTGAACTATATAGGCATATCTATGTCAATAAATATATACATGTACAGACACATATATGAGGTGTATATCAAGGAAATACGTTCATGGAAAGTCATGTTTTTCATTTACTATTTCAGATGTACATTACCAACACAATCAAAGCCAAAGGAACAAGACTTGCTAAGCCCGTTCTATGCCTGGGCTTAATGTGTTTGGCCTTTCTTACTGGGCTCAACAGAGTAGCAGAATATCGAAATCATTGGTCCGATGTGATAGCAGGCTTTCTGGTTGGAATATCTATAGCAGTATTTCTGGTAAGTACAAATTTCTTTAAATATAATTTGTTTCTTAATCAACGTGTATAACCACCTATTAGAAAATACAGGTGTGAATCACTGGGTTTAGTTGTCAAAAGGTGGTATAGCAAATAGAAATATTTATGCTTTAAGTCATTCGTTTCTTCCTGCTCTCTCATTTATTCTGCCCAAAGTCAGGTTTGGGGGTGAAGAAAACACATTGGGTTGACCAAAATGTTCGTTCGGGTTTTTCGTAACATCTTACGGGAAACCTGAACGAACTTTTTGGCCAACCCAATATATTCTACATTTAAAGGTGAACAAAATATTTTCATGTAAAATGGAACGGGGCTAAAAACACTCATGCCTCCCCAGATGGTTTTTAAAACTGGGTTGTTTGAATATTTTAAGAGTTTCCTCATGGCACTTTGCATCCTGGAGTATGTAGACCATCCCAAAGTGCCCTGGTGCCTCTGCGCAGTACTCTTAGTGAGCCGCCAAGTCTCAGCACCTGATAACAGGTGAACCTCACTTGTGAGATGAACCGGTTCCCTGCAGTGACTAAAAACCCAGGGATAGTTTCCAAGACAACGTCGCGCAAATCAGATTTTGGCAAGGAGTGAAGAGCATACGTAGTGACTTCTGATGAAGTCATCTCTACTCTTATGATAAAATCCCCTTGGAATATGTCTATAGGTTTTAGTTGTTGGAAAATAGAAAATTCAGTCTGGCTGGAGAATTAATCAATCCATTATAAGTATGGATATTTTACCCAAATGGAAAAAATGTGTAGACTACTGTATAAATCAAAACATATTTTTGCATTGACACATTATAAGAAACACTTTATTTTAATTTTAGTTATATTTAAATTGTTTCTCCAGAGTAACTTTCCTTCTTCAGTTTATTTTCACTAGTTCATAAGCAGTAAGCAAAAACTTATATGAACCTTTCTTCTACCAAAGCTTTGGGCACTATCTATGTGTCGGGCATTTTAGGAGGTTATTTCTTCTAGAACTTCCAGCGGTAAAGTGGTGACTATCCCCTGATCCCTCTCTAGACCCTGTGCTGCTTTTCTTGCTGATGTCACTCCCTCTGATGTCCAAAGTCCTGAGAGACTTAGGCTCACCCCCCTCTGTTTCCCAGAGATATCCTGTAGCCTCAGGAAAACTGGGGCCCACCCACGCTTGGGCCAAAACCTTTCCCTTGCTGTCACTTATCACAATTGAAACAGGTTAACTTTTTATAAAACAGAACAAAACAAAAAGCATCTTACATAAATCCTAAGAAAATAATCATAGGCAGGGCAAAGAGCATACCAAAAGTCAAAGTTTTAAAACACTGCTGTCAGATGTAACTGCGTTTCAGCTCTGCGAGTCCAGAACATCTTTGCTAGCATCTCATCAGGCTTCGTCTTATCCTCCTGTGGCTGTTACGATCTTCCCTTTACTGCCAGTGAATGTCGTGACCCCCTGCGTTGTGAAATCTAGAGCCCTCGTGTCTTCCCTGTCGCGTCCTTTTCTGAGAACCATGTGGTGAATGATGAGTTGGGCTCTAGATACCCCTTGGGTTCAAGACCCTCCTACTGCACATATGTAGAACATTCCACAGGCCCCTTCAGACATTCCCATGCACCCAGGAAGATGACCTTATAAAAAGGTCATGTGAAAACGCTTTAACCACGTAACGGCTAAATAAGCTTTTATACGTTCATTCCCAACTGTTTATGAATGTGAGTGCCTACAGGTGCCAGGCAAGGTGTCAAGAACTGGGGCTGCAAGGAGGCTCAGATAAACATGACCTGTCTGCTGTGGGAATCTGTTTCCGGGGTCAGGGAGGAATAGTCGGGCTATTCCCTCAAACGTTCCCTCCCTCTCTTCCTTCGTGAAACAAACATTTACCGAGACCCTATTCTAGTCCAGGCACTGTGCTTGGTGCTGGGAATAAATACACGAAAAAGATACAATCCAGGTACTCAAGTAGATCGCGGTCAGGTGGAACAAGATGGACACAAAGTGTTCTATAGAGGGTAAATGTAATGGTAGAGGTACAGATACTCAAGACATCTACCCTGTTGGGATTAGGGACAAATCAAAAAGAGGAGATAATTTATAAACTTGAAAGGTTTGTAAAGCAGGTAGGTCTAGCCTGGGGCATAAGGAATGAGGGGCAAAGAGCACAGAGCACAGAGGCAGTATGAAATGCTTCATAAAATAAGTATGTATGAAGCCTCTCCTATAGTCTAGGCCCAAGGTGCCATGTGCATCTGAGAGAACATGGCACCCGGAAATGGTACCAGACATCCAGCGTGAGTGACGAGAAAGGGGAGTGGAAGAGCACACAAGGGAATACCCTGAAAGATCTTGTATGTTATGACAATAACATAGACTTGTTTAAAAACGTAGGTGATTTGGGAGCCTCTGTCAGGGTCCAAGTGAGTTGAAACAGAGAAAAACAGCCTGGTTGAATCTGAATCCCAGCTTCTTTATCTACTCCGTTTGTGCCATTAAGCAACCTTCAGTTTCTTCCTCTTTAAAGGAGGCTATAAACAGCCTCCTTAAAGGATCATTATAAGGATTTATAAAGGTTAAACAAAATGATGTGTATATTTAGTGCATAGCCACATGGATGACTGAAGTAATTTCTGTAAGTGAGAGTTTGTTTCCTGTCAGTCCTTTTACTTTCTGATAAGATTTGTGCTTTGGGGTAAATATGTTTTCTGGAAAATAAAATTCCAGGTGAAGATAGAGGAGACAAGTTATGCAGAACCAGGGAAATAAGATGGCACAAATTGGGCCTCTGAGGGCACAGAGAGAGGGGAGGCTATCGGGAGGTATTTGGGAGGTGGAATGTTTTGGAGCTTGATGGAACATTGGAGATGATGAGGGTGAAGCAGGCAGCAATCTATGATGATTCTCGGATTTCTCATTTGGGCAACTAAGTAGAATATTTATTTCAAGCAGCGACTACAGCTCTGGCTTACGATATGCTGGGGTGTTTCCAGTGATCCTTCAGTGTGTGCAGATCACTAAAATTATTCCAAAATAAAATTAACAGTAACCTACTCCAAGACTCTGCACGTCGGTTGAAGGCATTCACATCCCCCATCACCCACACCTGGTGTCTAGCGTTTGCCTTTGACCCACTCTCCTCCTTCACCCCCACACCCAGTGATTGATCTAGTTCCAGTTCATTTCCACCACAGAGTCTTTCTCCCATGTTGTATTTCTGCACTGTTCTGACCATAGCCTCTCGATTTTAGAGATCAAAACTTCTTACCTCTATTATATCAACGGGTTCCTAGCTGCCTGCTCACTTCAGACTCTCCTCCAAATACCTCACATTCTGCTTCATACACATGATACCGTAATTCATTGCCAATAACAAAGCAAAACAAACAAACTCTCTTTCCTGCTGCATTAAATCAGACACTTCCATTGAACTTCTGGGATCCTCCATAGTCTGGCTTCACTCTTCCCGGCCAAGTTTATGTTTCCCTCGTTGCAGTGGAACTCCTGCACTTGGAATCCAGTCAGTTTTCTTCCTGTCTTACACAGACAGGCTCTGTCCGGCCTGTGCGTTGCCTCAGCTGGAACACCCACTCCTCTGTATAGTTTAGAGAGCAAAACAGGAGTGGGAGTCAGACAAACCTAGGTTGAATCCTTCTGTTGCCACTTTTTCTTTCTGCCACTTTTGCTGGATGTGTGACATCATACAAGTCACTTAGCCCCTCATCATCCCTAAAATAGTGAGGCCTCCCCTGAACTGTATTTAAAGTGATTACCCCTCCCCAAGGACTCCTTTTCTCATTTCCTATTCACTTTTCTCCACTGTGTAATTCAACTTTTAATATACCACATATAATATTTTTGGTTTTGTTTCTTGCTATCAAACCCACTGGAATGTAAGCCACTCACAGAGAAGGTGTTTATTTGTTTTCATCACTGTGTATTCTCAGTATTGGGTCTGGTACATAGGAGGTTCTCAGGAAATATTTGATGAATGAATGAATGAACTGTTTTATTTACTTTCCAGAGCTCTTTTGAGGGTTAAGGGAAATCACATATATAATAAAGGCAGTCGAGTGTGTGGTACAGAGAAGGCTCTAGGTATCATGGTCTTCACCTTTGATGACTGTATTCAAATCCTTTATGCACTTGAGATTTTTCTTAGACAAATCTCAGCTTCCCCAGGAAGTGTCCCTGATTACATGGTTCTCCCATTTTCCCTGAATTTCCACTGCACTTGAAGTCAGTCCTGTTACAGTCTAACAAGTAATTACCTTCTGTAGTAAATTTATTATTCTTATCTCACGTGCCTTTTCTTCAAAGTTAGAGAACACAATCCCCAAGCTTAGGAAAATACAAAGCAAAAACTAGTTGAACAATAGGTGTAGATTGACTAATATTGTTTTATAAAAATGTGTGCCTCAAAGCACTTACAACAAAGATGCATATTAGTGTCCAGCAGAAAAGTTCAAGTTTACTGAGCCAAAGCAAAAGCTTGTCGGGTTGACATATGTGATATCATAATAATAAAAATAGGAACTATTTGAATACTCTTTACTATATTAACTCAATTAATCCTCATAACAACATGTTGAGGTGTAATTATTATTGTCCTCAGTTTTCAGATAAGAGAAACAGGTCTCGTTATATTAAGTAACTTGCCTGGACTCACAAAGTTAGTAAATGAAAGAGCCCGGAATTAAGCCCCAGGCCTGTTTGACCCCAAAGCCCATGCACGTAGCCCCATACAACAGAGATGTTTTTTTTGCCACAAGCAAGAGAGAAAATGATCACAGATGGATCAGATTAATTTATTATCACTACCAGATAAAGGAAACAAAAATCTATGTGTAACGGTGACTCAGGAGTGTCATTTTTTGGAAGAGAGGGTAGAATTACACTCATGGAAACCACTAATGTAAAAATAGAATATTTCAAAAGAAAATCACTTTAAATTGTACAGGAACGTTAGAAAATTTGAGAATTTCTAGGCTGGATACATACATGCTCATTCATTAATCTGTTTATTCACGGTGGCACTGAGAATACAATAGTGATCAGAAAAAAAAAACATGTCTGCTACCATGGAGCTGACAACCTTGAAAGAGAATCACATCAACCAAAACACTATGCTAACAGATGTATAATTTCATATAGAGATAGGTGCTTGGATGAAAAGAGTCACAGGTCCTTGCCAGCAAACAAACAAACAAAAACAGCCTGGGGTCAAGGAAGACTAGTAAGGAAGTGGAGGGGAGATGGTGATACCACAGATGAGTAAGATATGGTGCCCAAAGACAGTGGAGATGAGTATTCCGAGCAAAAGGCAGTGAAAGGGAGCAGAAGGTGTTTAGATAACCAAGAAGGAAGGTTGAAAGGTGGGCCAGAGTTTACACTTGAAGAGAAATGAGAAGCCAAGCCACAAAGTGGTTTTAAGAAGGTTGACATGATACAATTTGCATTTTGGAAAGACCATTCTCACTTCTTTGTAGGAAGGGATCAGAGGGAGGCAAGATTGGATTTAGGGAGACTTTAGAAAGCCATGTAGGAATTCAGGCAAGCGGTGGTGATTGCTTAGTCGATGGAGTCGGTGTCGGAGATAGAACAAAGTAGATATAAGAAATCAAAATCTTTAGGAAGGAAAATTGAGCAAATTGAGCGAATGGTTGAGTATAAGAGGTGTCCAAGTTTTCAGCCTCGTGCAACTGCATTAGGTGAACGGGAATGTGAGGGGTATTGCCTTTCCCTGAGAGTCCAGAAAAAGATCAAGTTTTGGAGTAGGGCCAGGAGATGGGCGCATCTTGGGTTTTATTTTGAATATTTGTTGGATTTTTCATACCTTTGCCAAACAAAGAAATGGAGCTAACTTGCTAATCTATTGCAAACTCTTCACTTTCAAATTGAGAAGACTGAGACCTAGAGGACTGTTCAAGAACTTACAGACTCAGGATCAAAAAAACAGATCAATTGCTTTTCTTTGAGTATTTTTCTAATAGGATATCAGTTTCATGCTTGTGAACGTTACAAGACTTACTAAATATTTGAATATGATTCTAGGGAAGATTTGGTAATTTCCTTCCTTATGATTTAAATAATAACAGTAATGAAGAGTAATCATTATGTTAATAGATGCTTTAATGAATATCTACTCTGTGTTAGGCATTTAAATATTTCACATGTGAATTCTTAGCTGCTTCAATGGGGTGTTGTCCTGACCCTCAGTTAAGGTAAAGAGATAACTGATAATACCTTTCAAAGAGTTTTCCAAACCTAAATAGCGTTAAAAGCAATTAAACTAATTTCAGTAGCCCATATTAACTCTAGATGAATGTTTCTTCATCTAGTGACTTCCTTTTGTCTATGTACATAGTTATTTTAGCAAATTTTAATTCAGAAGAATTTGTAGCAGTTTTTCATCTGCCGATTTTCCATTAATTTATAATATTAATGAAAAGGGAAATGTGCATGTGTGTGTATATATGTCATGAAATGGGTATGAAACTGCTGTTTGTTATGTTGTTGTTGGCTAAAATTCTTGATTATATTCTTTGTGCTCTTGGCAGTAGTCAGTTGGCAAACTACAGCCCATAGGCAAAATTTGGCCTGCTGCTTATATTTTTTAAACTTTTTATTTTATACTGGAATATAGTTGATTAACAATGTTGTGATAGTTTCAGGTGTACAGCAAAGTGATTCAGTTATACATATGCATGTATCTATTCTTTTTCAAATTCTTTTCCCAATTAGGTTGTTACAGATTATTGAGCAGAGTTCCCTGTTCTATACAGTAGGTCCTTGTTGGTTATCCATTTTAAATATAGCCGCGTGATAAGCTGTATTGGGACACTGATATGCCTATTCCTATATGAATTGCCTCTGGCTGCTTTCACGCCAAAATGGCAGAGCTGAGTACTTGCTGCAGAGATTGTATGCCTGCAAAATCAAAAATATATACTATCTGCCCATTACAGGCACAACACTATCTATTAGTCCTTTGCAGGGTCAACATTTGATAGGATTATCAAGTACCCATCTCTAAGCCTTTGCCATCCCTTACTTTAAACATCTTGATGGCAGTGATGAAGCTGAGGTATCAAATAATCAGGCTTTGATCTATGCTTCTGATCTGTAATTATTCAAGGAAGTGGAAGGATAATAAGTATATAGCAATTCGCAAGGAAATTTTTTTTCTGAGATAAAGTCTCAGAGTATGTGTTATTTTGTAGATTTGAAAATTTTATTTAAAAACTGGAGAGTAACCAAGATCTAATTGGCCTTTGAAAATATTCAGTAATGAGCCCTACTAAAGGAAAGGCTTTCCAATGGAGGATTTGTGAAAAATATACAGTGTAAATTTATACTTGTATATTAAGTATTTATTTTTTTAAATGAATGTTAGGTTATAAACTGCAAGTAAGTTCTATATTTTGGTTTGATTATAGAATATAAAACCCAGAAAAAGAAGACTCAAGAATAGCTTACCCATTAGTTCAATATAAGCAAATAATAACAAATAATTTTCCTGAATTGTTTAAATCACTATTACTTTTTTTTTTTACATCTTTATTGGAGTATAATTGCTTTACAATGGGGTGTTAGTTTCTGCTTTATAACAAAGTGAATCAGTTATACATATACATATGTTCCCATATCTCTTCCCTCTTGCATCTCCCTCCCTCCCACCCTCCCTATCCCACCCCTCCAGGCGGTCACAAAGCACGAGCTGATCTCCCTGTGCTATGTGGCCACTTCCCACTAGCCATCTACCTTACGTTCGGTAGTGTATATATGTCCATGCCTCTCTCTCACTTTGTCACAGCTTACCCTTCCCCCTCCCCATATCCTCAAGTCCATTCTCTAGTAGGTCTGTGTCTTTATTCCTGTCTTAGTCAGAAAGAGAAAGACAAATACCATATGCTAACACATATATATGGAATTTAAGAAAAAAAAATGTCATGAAGAACCTAGGGGTAAGACAGGAATAAATCACTATTTCTTAAAGTTTGACTCACCTACATCAGAAGCTTCAGGAATGCCTTTTTTTTTTTTGGCTGTACGCGGGCCTCTCACTGTTGTGGCCTCTCCTGTTGCGGAGCACAGGCTCCGGATGCGCAGGCTCAGCGGCCATGGCTCAGGGGCCCAGCCGCTCCGCGGCACGTGGGATCTTCCCGGACCGGGGAACGAACCCGTGTCCCCTGCATCGGCAGGCAGACTCTCAACCACTGCGCCACCAGGGAAGACCAGGAATGCCTTTTAAAAGTGGCAACTCCTAGGCCTTATCCTTCATCTGTGAAATCAGAATTTTTAGGAGAGGGCTTCGGAATGTGCATTTTTAAAAGTGCCAGAACTTTATTTTATGCACACTAGAATATGAGAACTTCTGGTTTAATTCAAATTCTGTCACTTATGGGATATAAGTGAGATATAAGTGGCATAATTGAAACAAGGGCCAGTTTCCTTTATGTAGAAGTTCTTCTATTTCAGTGGTAGCAGTAGTAAGCTATTGTCGAAATGCCAAATATATGTGGGATACAATAATAGTCAATAAATTAGATTAATTAAAGGATGCTACTAAATTAGAAAGTGCCAATTGTAGAAGGTTTATTATGAGTGTAATGATCTTAAAGCAATGGGAAATAATTAGCATTTATTAGCCACGATAGGAAAGGTTAGGTTGCTATGAATTTTTAGCCACAATAAGGAAAGGTTAGGTTGCTATGAATTTTTATAGGGTTATGATCTTATTTTTGGATTGATTTGAGCATTGACTATAAGCTAATTTAATGAAAATTTTGGAATAATAAAATTGTCATTATTAACTGAGCTACATATTAATTGATGAATGTTCTTGAACATGCTTGCACTGGATTAACCACTAAAATTTACACAAAATAAACCTGGATGTAAAGTTATAGACATGTAATATTTAAGTAATTCCAATACTTTATTACTGTGATTAGATTTATCAGGCTATCCACAAGGGTCATAGTTATAAGGAGCATGGCTTTGCTTTAACTGTATTTTTTCCCAAAATTTTAGGTCGTGTGTGTGGTAAATAATTTCAAAGGAAGACAACCAGAAAATGAGCATATACACACAGATAATCTGGCACAGATGCCAATGATCAGCATTCCTCGAGTAGAAAGTCCTTTGGAAAAGGTAACATCTGTACAGGTGATTCATAATTTAAATTCTAAATGTGATTGTTAGAGCAAATGAATAATTACTCTTGAGAGTTCCTACACAGTCATTTTTGATTTACTAAAACAAGCTCAGAGTCTAATGTGGTATTTAGCAAGAATTTAGTCACTGAATACAACATCTTAGAAAAATGCATGTCACGTGGAAAATATTTCTTCAAATCCCTCACGCTAAATGCTGAGTCTGTACATGGGATGCGTTCTGTAAGTTGCCATAGCTTCAAGATAGGAATGTTGTACAGTGGTCCCATACATGGGCAAAATAATAGTTTTACTTGAGAATATAAGCATTTTTTCATAGCATATATTCCATTTCTTCCATGCCTCACTTATATGAGAAACTGCTTAGTGTAACAACTGGCACATAATCAGGACTCGGTAAATATTTGTTGAACCTCAGTGTATAAAGTTCTGGCAGCAGGGAATCACCAGTCATGCTCTTCTGCTCAGGGGGGGAACTGGGGGTCAGCTTGGGCTGAAGGGAGCCTGACTAGGTAGCACTTTGAATGGCAGGTCAAGGCCTCATTGGGCATAGCAATGAACAGAGAAGCAGGTAGATAACAATAACTTTTCTTGAGACTTTAAATGACTGCTCAGAGGGTTACTAATGGCTTCTCCTCAGCCCTGTCCACGTCCAGATCTTGATCAATATCTTAAATGAAGAGTTCAGTTACATGCTAATTGGCGGTTTAGATGGTCTGAGTCTGTGAGGGATAATTAATACATTGGATGAAAGAATAAAAATTCTTGGAAGAGTACAACAAAGATACAACTAACAATTAACTAGAAATAAAGGAAGTGTTTTGTATTTGGACTTTTTAAAAAAGTTCCTGTAGGGTAGGGTATGTCTAGGTTAAGTGCACAAATGAAAAAGGCTCAGAGAGTATAGAAGTCTACCATTCAACTTGGGTGAACAGCATGATATGTCTTCCAGAAGTTAATATGGTTTTAAGTCCCACTTAGGGAAAATGATATGCTGAATGAGGGGTTTGACGGTTTGCTTTGTTCAGACCAACTTGGTGTACTGTGTACTGCCCTTGGCAACATGGTTTAAAGGTGAATATTGATAAAATAGAAAAGTTGACAATAAATATTTGTTAAGTGAGCAAATAGATGTGTCTAAGATGGTGAGTGGACTCAAAATCGTGGATTATAAGAGACTGGAAGGAACAAAAATGGTTAGTTTATAGGAAGAGAAAACTCAAGAAAGAAGCAATATCTTCCCATAAATATCTGAAGTACTGCTGTATGGCAGAGGGATGCGATTTGTTCTGTGGGGCCTCAGAGATCACAATTAGGATGAAAGAAATGAAAGTGTAGAAAGATAAATAATGTCTGGTAAATAGTAACAACTTTCTGAAAGTAGAATTCCCACCTTAAAAGCAATGAAATTTCTTTTTACTATAGGGATTCAAGAATAGCTAAATAATCACTTATCCATGATACTGCGGAAGGAATTCAAGCATTTAGATGAGGATAGAGACACTAGATGATGATGATGATGATGATGGTAATAAAATAGCAATGGGCATTTAGTGATCATTCAGAATGTGTCAAATACTATGCTGATTGCTTCCACAAAAACACTTCTGTGCTCTACAAGTAGAATTTTGTTCTTTACAACAATTTTTAAAGCTGAGTATTATTAGTGGCAAAGACTGCTAATAGTTGACCAGTATTCCTTCTCCCCTTCTTCCTTTTAGTTACTGAAATTTCCCACTCCAATTTTAGCTACACTCACAGCTGCCCAGCTGTAGTCTTTTTCCCAGCTTCCCTTGCAGTTAGGTGTGACCATGCAACCAAGTTTAGACCAATACAATGTGAGCAGAAGGGTAGGTGCAACAACCTCTGGGTCATCTCTATGAAAACTCTTGTCCTGGACATTCTGTACTCCTTCTCGCCAAATGGAAAAGGTAAATGACTGGAATAGTCTTTAAGTTTTAAAGACGACCTCCTCTCCTTGACAGCGTAGGTTCTGGATGAGCTCATGGAGCAGTCCACATACGTACCCTAGATGGTTCTGAAAAACAAATAAATTTCTTTTCTCTTTGAGTCATTGGATTGTTTTCATCTTTTTTCTACAGTGGTTTAGTTGATGCCCTCTTATAATAAATTTCCTCATTATACAGTTAAGAAAACTGAACTTCCAAGCAGTTAAGCAGTTTGCAAATGTCCATATCACTGATAAACAGCAAAGAAAAATTATACAACATAGTAATCCAAGACACATGCCTATGTGATAAAATATATAAGTGAATAATACATATAAAATTCAATCTTGTTTAATTTTAAATTAAATATAGAAAACAGTAGAATTTAGGAAGAGATCTTAAACATACTTTGAAGAAAATGGTCAGGGTAAAAAATAGAGTCTTTATTTTATATAGCGCTCAATATATTAACTTGAACAAAAATCACAGTCTTCTGCTTTTTAACATATTTATTTGCATAACGGTTCTTTAGTGGTCTACTAGCATTGCCAGATATTCTTATATACCATTACATCATTATGTATATTAAGTTATTAAAATATTTCTGTTCTTGATTTTATGCAAATTCATTTTTATTTATAGTGACTTTTAAGATGTTAGATGGTGAAAGCAAAAATATTCTATTAGAATCCATAGATTGCAAGAGATCCGTGTTTATTAACTTCTTTCTTTCATTAATATTTTTGTTTATGACAAATTCATGTGCCTTGTCTTCACTCCAGTAGTTAGGCAATAAAGATGATTGGAATCTAATTTGATTCTCCCCTTCACACACCTAGCACATTTACGCTCACCCCGCTGAGCTCCAACTTCCCTCTCCGCTCTCTCCATCCCTGTCTGCAAGGCAGAACGCTGTCTGCGCAGTTTGTGGTCTGCTGCCCTCACTCACATAGACCACAGGAAGAGCATGGGTCTCAGGAGTTTCCGCCAGGAGCTCTGCGGGTGAGAGGACATGTATTTGAGCTCATCAGCCAGAAAGGGAAGAAGACCATCACTTCAGGGAAGCCCACAGTAGCTTTCTCTTCTTTCTGTGATAAGGAATGTTTGGAGTAAATATATTGCTTTTCATCATAGTTCACAGTGGGAAACAAGTGAATGCAAATCGCTCCCCAGTAAGTTGATCTTAATAACCGATAGTTGGAGAATGACATTAAATCCTTAAAGCTGGCCCTCTGAGGAGAGAAAGAAGGCCCAGTGTTAAAGTGTGGTCCACAGGCATGGCCTAGTGTTTTAGCATTATTATGCCAAACTGTCATTTTCTGGTTGTCAGTTTTACATGGAGAAGGCAAAGGGTTTCTTTTGGAAGTTATGTACTTATATAACCTCATGTTCAAAGTACATGTTTGATAGATGGTACACTACAGAGTAATTACAGCATGCAAACGTTCTTGCTTATAAAATGCCAGCAATTTTCCCCTTAATTATAGGGAGTTTGTCATATAGTTAATTACCACAGTTTGAGGAAAAGTCATGATTTTTCTGAAGGCTAAATAAATCTGAACATTCATTACATTTGGTTTTATGAAAAGAATTAATCATCTGTGGAAAGTAGCCCATCATATCTCAATGCCCACTTATTTAAGTTATCAGTAACTTTATTACAGCCGTTTGTAATATCAAATCATGAAAGATCTAAGTGTATATCTGTAGTGAATTATTAAATCAGTTGTGATACATTCCTACAATGGGATCCAGTACATTATAGTGTGGTACTTCTGCTTACAGTTTCTAGAGGTAGACTAGCTGGCAGTTATGGACAATTTTGATCTTGGGCAGCTTACCTAAATGCTCTGTGACTCAGTTTTCTCCTTCATAGAATGATTCATAGAATGATAGTCGTAAGAGTTCAATAAGATAATAGTCAAGCATTTTAGAGCAGTGTCTGGCACCTCTGAAGCCCTTAATCATTACGAATTATAATTATTATTACTATTCCACAGTTAAAATGGATGAGGTAAATCAAGATGTGGAAAGTTTTCTAGTATGTTGTAAAATTTTTGTAAGTTGATATGTATAAAATGTGTCTGTGTATGATGAAGCCAGGTGTGCAAAACACCACACAAGATATTTCTCTCTAGTAGGAAAGAAAAGAGCATACAGATGAGAGAGAGAAGGGGGCAGGGTACCTACAGACACCAGTCTGAGAGCAACTGCCGTAGTGGACCTGATTCTCTCTCTCCTGTCTCTGTCTTCCTCCCTTTCCTCCCTTCCCTCCCTCCCTTCCTTCCTTCCTTTCTTCCTTTTCTCTCTCATTTTCTCTTTATCTTCCTGTAATGAGGCTATATTCATGAAAAATTGTGTAACTAAAATAATTATAGTGTTTTAAAATTATTCAGTTTTCTTCAGCTGCTCTCTGAGGAGGTCTTGGTTATGCTTCCTCGTATTGACTGTTGATATGTTCTGATTGAGCAGTCCCTTGGAAAAATTTCCCTGGAATAATTTAAATTCCTGTGCCCCTTCCTTATGACTCCCACAAACCTTTTGAGAGTGTTTGGTTTATTTTTCTCTGCCAAATTAGGCACGGAGACCTTGGTTGTAGCTCACATGCCTTTATGCATCACGCCCAGGGTCCAGCTGTCCTTGGCACACCTGCAGTCATCTCCATTTCAGGTCCTATCTGTCCTGGGGCCCTGACACAAGCTGTGTGTAGGTGCCTCTCATTTGCAGGAGCCACAAAATCCCACTGACCGAAGGCCCCAGGGAGCCAAGTCGCACCACTCCTCCCTTTCAAACTTATCCTTTTCTGGCTCCTGCCCTCAAGGGCCCATGCATCCCAAACAGAATCTTCAGGGGGTGCTGGCTTCAGGAGGTCTCCAAAAACACAAAGACACCATTAATTACTCTCGGGAGTCCAAAAACCAAAAGTCTGCCTCTCCTACTAGGAAATGAAGATGGAAACATTTACATATTCATTAGCTTTACTCTCCTATATTAGCAAGAGCAAAGTAGGAGTTAATATCTTAATAGCTGTGTCACAGAGAGAAAACAAGATAGAGTAAAATTATAGGCATTTCTACTAGATATAGTGTAAATAGATCCAGTTTGATGGATGTCACCAAAGGACAATTGAAATTTTTCTTTGCCAGTAAAGTTCAATGTTGCAGAAGTGGCTAAAATCCTATACGATCCCAGTAATACCTCCAAAATTTCAAAGAGTGAGGACAAGAGATAAGAATGACCTTTAAGAGAACGAGAAGACTTATTTAGAGCACAATTCAGCACCTTGGACCAACACCATGTTGAAGCAGGGTTAGCAGATAGGCAAGTACACACCAAAAGAAAGCCTTCAGGCAAGAAGCTTTCCTCTGATCAGGCTTCTCATTAATATGGGCGCGTGCCAGATGAAAGAACCCTTTCCTGAACTGAATGGGTACCATAAAATGGGTAAAAAAATAAAAATAAATAAGCTGCCTCCAAGGACTACGCCATCTTTCTGTAGTAGAGTTTAAGCTGAACAGAATAGCAGTCCTGATATTTCAGCAGCCATAGCAATAGTTTCATTATAGCTTCTATATAGTTTCATATAGAAATAAAGTGACCTTCCTGGAAATGTCCATGGCCTCAGCTTCTTCTCCCACTCCTGTCAGGCTGGTAAATCATCAAAATGACATTATAAAACTACATTCTCCAGCTCTTCAGCTTAAGATCTAGGTGAAGGATTCCCTGACTATTCAAGAAAACAATTCAGGGGTCTTTGAATCTTCTCCCACTCAGTTTAGGAAGATAAACTGAGTTAAATCTATTCTGATTCAAGTATAAATAATCAGGACAATTACTTAAATCCTTTAAAATGATTTCATGACACAGAAGAGAGACATATTTTAAGAGATAGAATACGTTTTTGAGGGAAAAAAGATTACAAGATAATTAAATTCATTGTAGATAATATCTGCTTTCTACTGTCAAGAAATTAAAGAAAATATGTGAAATGAGAGATGAAAGATAGCTGGAACAATTAGGAAACTAATGTAAGAAAAGAATGTCATGGCAAGATTAAAACCAATACTAGAAACCATAAAGAACAAAATCCACAATGGAGAGAGTGAAATCAGTTATGTTAAGGACAGGTTTCAGAATTCATAGTACAAGAACAAGAGAATAGAATTGATCTGAGTAAAAATAATAGATATGAAGGATATACCACAGAAATGTAACATGTGAATCACTGTAGATGCTAAAGAGGACAAATGAAGCTATAGCAATATTCAGAGAAATACTATAAGTAAACTTTCCTTCCAAATAAATATCTGAATCTTTAGGCTCCAAGGGTTAACAGGATACAAGGGAAAATTAAAATATATACCAGAATTTAGATATTTCTCAGTGAAATTTTCAAATTTCAATACTGAAGAAAGAATTCTATAAATATTGTGGTAGATGGTATTTTTGTTCCCAATTATTAACTACCCTCTTCTATATGCAGAGTATCCTTCCTGCTCCAGTTATTTTGGACTTGATCAATAACATGTGAGTGAACCTGATAGATAACCCATCAACCAGAAACTTGTAGAGCCATCATGAGCTTCTGCCCACCCTGTTGCTCTTGAGCCTTCTTCCAGGAGAAGGCTGTGTTCCAGATACGGGCTGTTCTGACAGCCTGAGTCCCAGAATGGGAAGTCATGGGAAGCAGACCAACACCCAACCTGTAGCTTGGGGCAGATCCGTAGAACCTGACCACCAACATGTAGTATGAGGAGGTATATACACACATTTGTTGTTGGAAGCCAACTGAGCTTTTGAGGTTAAAATACAGTGTGCCTACTGAAAACTAATACACACAAAACTAATATACCACCCAAGACTAACAGCATGTTAGTCTCAGACTTCTCCCTCTATAGGATTAGATGCCAGAATAAAATGGAGTAATGTCTTCCGAGTTTCCATGAAAAAGGTGGTGACATACGAATTCTATTCCCACCCAAAAGGTCATTTAAGTGTTAAGATAATCATAAAGCACCACATGCGTAAGAATTCAGGAACTATATTACTCATGAAAGAAGATATTTGCTCGTACCAGAAGATATTTACCAGTTAACTGAGCAAAACACCAATATCTAGAGCTCTCAAATTGAGAAGAGTCATATTATGAATGAGTTGGCAGGAAAAATGGAAACCATTTAAATATAGACTTAATTAGAATTGACTGTGGTAAATGCAGTGACAGAAACAGGGCAAAATTATAAAATTCATTTAGAGAGAAGATCTATAACAAAATAAATTAATACAGCAATGACAAAATGAGACAAATCTTAGATAATGCTAATAAAATTGTCAAAGTATGATAATTTGTAGATTTTATAAAGGAGGGACTCAATATTACTGCTTCATTCTTGCGTTACTGACTAGAAAAATTTAGGTTCAAGCATTTTTTAAAATAAAATTTATCAAGAGTAGTTTAAACAGTTTTAAAAGTCCAATGACGAAGTGTAAGATGTAAACTACACACTTGCCAATGGGTTAATGTCTGTAATGTATAAAACATCCGAATTGAAAACTGGGCAAAGTTCATGAATAAGCACATCATTAGAGATCAAATGCAAATGAAAAAGAAGTATATGGAAAAGTACTCTCTGTCATGTTTGATGAAAATTTGTGAAGGGTCTTTTACGCAACACTGTGAAGTTGTTTCTTACCCTGTAAGCAAAGGGGAGCCATGAAGGAGTGTAAGGAAGGAAATGGCGTGTTCAGAATGGAGAATAAATTGAAGGAGAGCAACACTGCAGCAAAACAAAATCAAACAAAAACCAATCTGAGAGGCTGTTGTAAAAATCCAGATAAATGATAAAGATGACATGGACTAGACCTCAATACAGCCATGTTGTGCCATATTGACTGACCAGGCATCATTTGGCAAAGTCTCTCTTGGTGGGGTGCTGATTCTGGTCAGAGGAGTTGTATTACTCTATTCAGGCTGCTATAACAAAATACTATAGACTGGTGGCTTATAAATAACAGAAACTTATTTCTCACCATCCTGGAGGCTAGGATGTCTAAGATCAAGGCACTGGCAGATTCAGTCTCTGGTGAGGGCTCACTTCCTGGTTCATAGATGGCCATCTTCTCCCTGTGTCTTCACATGGCAGCAGGGGTGAGGGAGTTCTCTAGGGTCTTTATAAGAATACTTATCCCATTCATAAAAGACTCCGCCCTTATGAGCTAATCACTTCCCAAAAGCCCCATTTCCTGATATCATGTTGGGGATTAGGTTTCAACATATGAATTTGGGGGCACACAAGCATTCGGTCTATATGCAGGGGTTATCTAACCATACCAGTACTTTACAGTGAAAAAGGGCTAACTGCTGACCAGGGTGTCACTAAGAAAACTATCCCTCCACCCTACCCACCTCAAGAAACCTGCTGACCTTCCATCTTTGGAGTTTTCCTGTCCTCTCTTCAGACATTTCTCTTGGCCATAACTAACAGAAAAGGAGCACCTTGACTTCCTTCCTTCCAGGGGTCCTCCTGGGTCAAGCTTCATTCATCCCAGAAACAAAACACTAAATGCTTTTGTTTTTTCCCTCTTGCCCTCTGCTTGTTCTCTCTCTAAGGCAGAAAGCTGCTGTTCAGATTTGCATAGGTAATCACATACACGTGATGTGTGCTTATGCATTATCAATTTTAACTGGTGCCAAACAGCAGATCTAAAGAAAGGGACACTCACTATCTAGCAAGGGAGCAAAAATATTTAAAAATAAATGTAAGGATAGATGGGATTTGATAGAAAATGGAATATTTCCAATAAATCTGAGAGGAGTTGATAATCTGCATAGTTTTATTAGGGCAAATAGAACAGGCCACTGTAGCCACTTATGGCTGGCTCATTGGAGATCACTTTGAGAACTCACTTAGTGGATAGGGCCAGGTATAGGCAATGCTTTTTGCGAAAAAATATTTTTTTTCCATCTAAGCCTAAGCATCATTTTTTCTTAGGTTTATGTGACCTAATCATTTAAACCAAAGGTAATTCCCTCTTGCCAACAACAAGAAAGGGAAGGTAATGCTAGGAATAATTTACAAGATTACAGCTTTGTACATCGGGTCAGGGACTTTCCACTAACCTGTACTACCCAAGAAGCTTCGTTGTATGAAAGCACTTCCTGATTAACAGAAGCATCACCTGAGTGAAAGTGGTAACCAGTGATAACAGTTTGAAAAATCTAGAAATGGCATAAGGAATGTGTACTAATACAGATAGAAATTACCATGTTTTGTTTAATTCCCATGGCAACTGCGAAGGAAAACTATATGGATAGGAAAATTCTAAGAGAATTCACGGTGACCCAGGAAAGCCCATGCATTGACATTTACATTGACTGTTTTGCAGATTATAAAATCACAGAAATCAAGGTGAAGCCTGAGCTGAAATTTAGGCAGAGTGGGGGTGGGGGTGGAGGTTGGAGAGACAAGCTTCTGCAGCTGGCAGTCCTGAGTCTGAAGCTTGGTTTGTCTACATTAGAACTGGGCGGGGTTAGACAAATTATTCCTCTTCTCCTTTTCCAAAAAGGTTGATATAATAATGTTTTCCTTATGGAGTAATTGTTGGGCTTAACAGATCCCAAATGAACTTCTTGGCACATGGTAGGTGCTTAACACAAGTTAGTTCCCTCCTGTAACAATAATGATTCCCTTAATAGGATTTTCATTTTATTGCAGGATAGGATACCCTTATAGGTATATTTCACGGATTTAAAAATGTATACAGATCGTCTATGTCATACATAGCACATGTGGCAGAAAATCTTATAGTATAAAATGTTGCATACATTAGTGTCATAGCAACAGCAAAACAATCCTGTGGTTTCTTGCCAAGACGAATATGATTATACGCGGTGCTCTCTGTGATAAATTCTTTTGAGGTTTCAAAATGTTGTGCTTGAATAACAATGGCAATCTGTTTAAGATTCAGTTCCTTTTCTATAATGCAAATCTTTGTTTAACAGAGCTACTGAGCTGTAATGTAAATGTTACATAGGACCTGTCAAAACAACTGTATTAGTGATCAGATACTGGAAGAGTTAGTGGAACAAAATATCTTTATATTTTAGGCCTTTTTTCTCAATCTAAGCTTTGAGCACTTATGAAAAATATTTGAAGTGAATCAATGTTTACATGCCGTACTCTGTTCTCATTTGTTAAATTCAATATTGCTTAAAAAAGGCAATTGAAAATGGAAGCTTAAAAATTCCAACCAGGCATCAACGTTTTAGGTTAGAAAAATTAGCATATACTGATATTACTTTGCCATATGTCATTTTTCCTATTTGTACTTACATATATTCATTATTTATTTTTCCACACTATTTATAAATCATAATATACTATACAAAGAATAAAAGCCAGATTTTTTTGTTCAGTCATATCTAGCAGGCCTTTTATAAAAGCGTCTTTTCAGTACATTACTTTTGAATATAAACAAGCTCTCTCATCTCATTTTATGAATAAATATAGAGTTGATGACTGCATTTTTAAATTATATGATTCGTGCAGTCATTAGTTAAGGACAGAATAAGACAATGATGGATTTAAAAAATCATTCTCAGTGCACACATCGTTAGTTACACATGGAAAACTTCCACCCATTCATCCCCCTCTTCTCTCAGATTGGTTCCCTTTTGGTAGACTGTCCTAGAGATGCTTTTGAAGCTATGGCAGCCTTCAAAATCAGTCCAGAGCACCATGACACTATGAACATTTTTGGTAGAGAAAATACAGTTTTATTTGACTAAAACTAGGAAAATAAACAATGACCCCATTCCCAGTCTTATGAAACAACCACATTTAGTTTTTGTTGTTTGTCGTTTCTGTTAAAGGAGCAACAAGTAACTTATGTACATTATTTAAAATTTGAAAATCTGGGTAAGCAAAACAGTAATGAATAGGAAATATCCATATCCTACCACAGTAATGACTGGACATATATTCTTAAAATAGCCTTCGAGACCCCATGAGTATGTGTCTGAGTTTGTGTGTGGTACGGGACCTCCCTGGATGCTCCCTTCTGTAGCCAGCTTTTGCCCATGTAACAGTATATCATGAGTATGCTCCAGATCAATGAATATATCATCATATCAAGCATAACTGTAAAAGCTAATCTTCAGTGAGAACCTAATATGTGTCCAGAATTACGCAAAGAACATCACACATAAAATGCCATTTTAGTTTTTACAGAAATCATTTGAGTGTAGCTTGTTATTCCGATTTTACAGAGAAGGAGACTTAAAGAGGTTAAGTAATTTGCCCAAGGTCACATAACCTGCATTCTGAAATTGGAATACAGAACTGTTTTTTCCATTTTTTATTTATATTCCATGTGTATCACTGCAGAGCTCCAGATCATAATCACTGTGCTGTACACATAGAATTACAATATAGAATTACATTGAAAAGCTTTAATCCATATAAGTTAATCATTACCTTTGTTAGGCAGAGGATTGCTTCCACTTCCAATTTCCCACAATTATAAATACTAGGGTAAACATCTCTAAAATAGATATATTTGTAAGTTCAATTAATAACTTATTTAAGATGTATTTATAGAAGTGGAAATGCTGGAAAAAAAGAGGATGAGTACTCTTAAGGTTTTCGGTTTGATTCACATCAAACCAAGAACGGAGAATATTGTTCTTAACAATCTTCACCAATCTTATAGGTCAAAAATAAATGAAGTACCTCATTTTAATTTGCATCTTTTGAATACCTTCCTGTACATTTATTTTGTATTTCCGTTTTTGTGACTGAAACAAATATTGAAACAATAGTTCAATAACTGACAGATTCTAGTCATCACTTGGCCCTAGGACTTAATTCATAGAGTGGCTTAATACTCCTTTTATTAATTGGGGTTTATTAAAGGCATAATTTACATCCTATAAAATTCCCTTTTTAGCATATAGTTTTATGAGTTTTGACAAATGCCTACCATCATGTAATGATAACCACAATCAAGTTATAGAACATTTCTATCACCCTAAAATGGTAGCCAACCCCTCCCTTAGCCCCCAACCCCTGGCAACCACTATCTTTTTTCTGTTCCTATAGTTTTACCTTTTCCAGGATGTCATATAAATGGATTCATATAGTATGTAGCCTTTTGAGTCTTCTTTCACCTTGCATAATGCATTTGAAATTCATTCATGTTGTTACCTGTTTTCTTTTTTTCCTTTTTTATTGCTGAGTGGTATTCTGTTGTATAGGATGTACCATCGTTTTTTAAAATCCATTTACCAGTTGAAGGATATTTGGGCTGTTTCCAGTTTTTCCAAATTATGAATAAAGCTGATATAAAAATTCATGCACAGGTTTTTGTGAAAATGTATATTTTTCAGTCTCTTGGATAAATACCTAGGAATGGGATTGTTGGTTTGTATGGTAAATATATTCAATATTTTACCTTTACAAAATGTTTCTGAAGTATCTGTGTCATGCCTAATGGCCCTTATGGGTTTGAATGGTTCTGAAATTACTCTTGATGTAGCTCATCCAGATTTTTATTGACTGGTACCTCTTTCTGAAAATAGGCAAGTTTTTAAATAAAGAGTTCTAATCAGCTCCTGGTTATACAAGAACTTATCATGCACTTGATTCATTACCCACATCCTCTGATTCTTCTCTGTCAAGTAGCATTGGGCTGCTTATTTAGCAAATATAATGCTTTTTTAAAAAGTTAAAGAGAAATTAAATAAGAAGCCATTAGTTAGATTAAAATACTAGTGTAAAAGAAGGCATGAGTACAATTTATGGGTGAGTTACCTTTTTTACCATCATTTGTTATGTATAGTAAAATTGTATTTGTTACTAGGTTTGTAATATATGAAACATGTAACAAACATCAAATAAGCAGCACTATGGTACCTTTCCCAGGACTCATGAGTTTACAGTCTCATGAGGCTGTACTTTTATAGATTTTATAAATAATTTTATAAGCAAATTCAGAACAGGGTGATGATAGCTATGCTAGAGGAGCACATAAACGGGGACCCATCCAAACTTAGCGATGCTTACAACATCCTCTAAGTAGAGATCTGAAGGACTGGTGGCCATGGGAGAAGGAGAGAAAAATATTCCAGATAGAGGAACGAGCTTGCACCAAGGTTTTATTTGGCAAGTGAGGTAAGAGCACTGGGTCAAGAGACTTGAGGATGCCATTAAAGAGAGTTCAAATGGGGTCCAGAATGAATGTAATAGAAATAGAATTGAAAAGAAGCAAGATGAGCTGGAGCAGATGCACAATTATTGGTTGGGAAATTTCTAAAATGGCCAAAGAAACTTTGTAGTATGAGGGAGGTAGGCCAGGAGGTACATTGGGTTGATGGTTGAGAACATAGTTGTGAATATGGGCTAAAAGTATGTTAGACAGGTCATTAGAGTTAGGGAAGTTAAGAAACTTTAGATAGAGTCCAGGGATACCCACATCCACTAAGGACCATAAACACATTAGTATTAATAGACTTACTTGGAGTTTCATGTCGGTGCATTGGGAAACATTGAGTTACAGTGAAACCCAAGAGTTTATTACACATCTTCTCAATACCTTATGCCCCGTGAAGTTCTAAGCAAGGGAAATAATGTGCAGCTGTTCCCAGAAGTATTTAAACACAGAGATTTTTTTTTTTTTTTTTTTTGGAGAACCATTCAGGATTACTGCTTTTTTAGGCAATGCTCTTTTTACCAGATAAATAATATTTTAAGAATTGATTGTATATACCTGGCAGTGCTCACATTGCTAACTAATCACTTTTCTGTACCTTTTGGCAGTGGTTCTCAGACTGGTGTAAAAGGAAATTCCTGCGAAGAAACAAAACTCTGAACTAATATAAAACTCTGAATTGAAACAGAACCACTATAAAAAAAAGAAATAGTTCCCCAAAAGTCATCTTTCCTGAGAGAACTCTGGTTCTATCACGTTTATCTTTTATGTCTTCACATCCCCAACTTTTTAAAACAAGAAATTGCTTTGATGAACTTTACAATGTTTTGTAGTCTCGTTTGAAGTTCTCTAATAATTTCTTCTAATATGGACCTAACATCATTTCTCTTTTCTAAAATACTCACCAAGTTCACAACCTACCAGGAGGAAAACAATGTGACAAAGTAGAGTCTAAGAGCACACACTTCATATGCTACTGCTTTTCTTCCTTCTCTCTTCTCCTACCCATTTTGCCTTCATCAAGAGACACAGTGAAGGAAGGAAGGAAGCAAATGCAAAATAAAGATAGCCAATATTTGGGAGTATGACATCCATCCACCTTCCCCTGATAAAATGTAGGCTGTGTCTGTAATAATTGTTGATTATTATAGGACCATGATTCCTTATCCTAAATCATTAGTGCTAGGTGTTTTTCAGGATTAAAATATTTTATATTTTAGGGGAAAGTACTGTGTATTCTGTTACACAAGCAGAATCTTGGGCATCACTTTGTAATCAAAGATGGATATTTCCACAGCATAACAGAGTACAAATTGCCTCACAGCTATTCAGGTTTGTTTTTTACCACCAAATGAATTTGTACCAATTTTACCAGAAACATTTGGGTTTTAAAGTTTGTTTGGATATTAGAATTGTAGACTATAGCATTGTGAAATTCCAATCAATTATAAAAATCTTCTTGACTTCATTCTCTCTCCTTTTCTTTCTTTTCTTTTACTTTTTTATCTTGTTTCTCTGGCTTTTACAGACAACTATCGATATAATGATATGTTTGAGTAGAGACAAGGACCTTTGTTCATATCATCTCATTTAATCTTAATAAAAATCTATTCGAATAGGTATTATTATTTCCATTTCACAAATGAGAAAGCTAAGTCTCTGAAAGGTTAAATTGCTTGTGAAAATTTCAGTTGGTACGGAGCCCACCTTCAAACACTTGACATTCACACTACCTGACTCCAGAGTCCACTGTGCCACCCAGCTTCCTTACCAATAGAGCTGAGTACACAAATCATTGAGTTAGCCATCATATGCACAGATCCCATTTTATCCTTAAGTTTAGCATCAAAGCTGATTGCTGATAACCTCCTGTTAAAAAACAAAAGCTGTTTATAATCATCCAGAAAGAACAGAACTGGAACAACATTTAACCTCAGCATTTGGTGCAGCAATATAACAGCATAGAACTTTAAATAGACTAGCACTTTATCCAAGTAAGTCAGTCAATATTTAAATAAACACTGAAATAATATATAAAACACATTTTGTAGGTGTCCCAAATCCAACCTATTGAGAATGGTCAAGAAGAAAATTCACAGGGAAGGTCCTTTAAAGGCTGTCTTGCAAGGCTCTTCAGCTGGATAACGGGAATCAGCCACTGTGAACACCTTCAATTAAGGCAATAAACGTATGTGCGCTAGAGCGCACTGGTGTTGGAGTTGGTTGCAAAGCTAAGGCAAATACAGAAACCGTGTCCTCTTGTGCAGGTTTCCATTACAACGAAAAGGGATTTAGATACCAGGTTGTTTGGGTTGTTATTGTTATTTTTATTCAATATAAAATTTTGTATATATTTATTCAAATATATTTTGTTTTTTCACTGATTTTTTTCACTCATTAATGGGAAATTAGCGTTCTTCAATGAAATAGCCCTTAATAGTAGTGACTATTTTTTGTTTTCTTACCTGAGGTACTCATTTTGCATCTCCCTCTGTATTCTCAAAGAGAAATGGCGGGTGGCAGATCTTGTCAGGTGGCAAGTCATCACCAAATTTTCATGTCATGAGTAAATGACAATTTTGTTTTAAGTAACTTTTTAAAATTCCAAAGCATAATTTATACAACTGGGGGTATAGAATAAATAGGAAAACAGAAATTTTCACATAGAACTTAAGGCTTCAAAAATTGATATGCTAGAGACTTAGAGTATATCAAATTTAAGAATCCAAAACTACTTTTCAGAAACAAGCGCTTGTTTTTCCATGGGACCTCTGCACTCAAGGACTGGATTCAGTATTTTGCTCACTGATTTGCTGTGGACTTGAATGAACACTTTCTAATGGATGTAGCATATTCTAATCTTCAACTCTTTGGACACAAGCTTTGTTATCTCCACTCTAATCCTCTGTATGTATAATTGCACTGATGATTTATATGACCACTTTCTTCTTGTGACTCTGAATTAAGCTTCTATGCATGAGTTTTTGGTATGCCTGCTGAGTGTTTGCACTATCATCTACTAATAAGATTTAGTAGTGCATATTAAGAATTCAGCTGGATTAAAAGGGAAAAATCCTTGTCACCTAGTTTGCTTCATAGGGAGTCCATTCCTCAAGACAGGTGATCTGAAAATATTAAGTGCAATTCTGTTTTTTTAAATATTACTGAGAAAAATGCTGATGAAGTGAGCAATGTCATAACTTCCTGCATAGGAATTATACCATTTGAATATTTCAAATCATGCATTTACATGCATGTAATTGTTATAATATAGAATCATAGAGTCTTCTAGATGGTAAGGACTTTAAGTAATTAGTTTGCCTTTTCTCAAGATTCTTTCAGGGAAAAACTGCTCCTGTGCTAGACGAGAATTCATCTTATTTCTTAAAGCATACTGAGATATAAGGTCCATCCCTTTCAGTCTGTGGTGTGGGTTTATTTGCTCTTAGTGAAATTAATAAACAGATGGCCCCTGTGCTCTCTGTATACTCCTTTAATGTACTTGGAAACTGTTATTAAATTTCCCCTTTATTTTCTCTTCCTTTTGCATAGTCACTTTGTTATTTATTTTCCTCTGTTTACCTAATGACCATCTTTAAATGATTAGCCCCAAGTAGAACCCTTCTAATTCCAGTCAAATAGGAAAAATCAACTCAGAGATTAGAACTTAATTGTGATGTGAAAGTGAAAGGGTACTAATTGGAAAAAGCAGGCATTTCCCCAGAGCCCTGGGATCTAAAAGTGGAGTCAGTCTGGAAACAAACTGTTTACCCTTGAAGTTTAACCTGGTAATGACTTAGCATAAAGAAAGGGGTAATATCATTCAGAATTTATGGGCAGTGAAAGGAAGATCTAGTGGTCACCAAAACGTGCTTTTATTTTATTTATTTTTTATTTTTTTATTTTTTTGCGGTACGCGGGCCTCTCACTGTTGTGGCCTCTCCCGTTGCGGAGCACAGGCTCCGGACGCGCAGGCTCAGCGGCCATGGCTCACGGGCCCAGCAGCTCCGCGGCATGTGGGATCTTCCCAGACCGGGGCACGAACCCGTGTCCCCTGCATCGGCAGGTGGACTCTCAACCACTGCGCCACCAGGGAAGCCCTCTCCTTTGTTTTAATCGCCTTTCCTTTCTTTTCACTGTCACGTCTTCACCCTTTCCCTACCCTCCATTTGCCGCTGACTGATCAATCTTCAATTTATATCTTAACATCTTTCCAGAAATTACTATGTGCTAGGTCCTGTCCAGAGGAGTGCACTCCTGTCAGTTTTGTACTGAAACACTGTATATCAAATTGTTCACAGATTTCAAGTCCCCATGGGGCCACTGGAAATAAAACTATGATGTACTGTTTCCACAGTTCTTACGGCTTTTACTCAGTCATAGTGCATTATATAACTCTGACAAATATTTTTTGTCCTAAAGTCATGCTTGTGCTTTTGGAAGGAAAACTCAAGAAAACTTAGAGATGAACTGTTGAATTTGCCAACATTTTCATCATGCATTTTTTTAAATGGGCAATTAAAGTATCTAAGGTCTTGGCAAGCAGTTAGTAAAAGGGTCTGCATGCTCTGCTCACTACTGATTCTTACTGATACTGTTTTTCTCTAGGCTTAAGTGGGTCGCACCTAGAAAATAATGCCTTAAGCTGTGGTTAGTAATCTCCTTCTAGTTGCAGTTAATATGCCTCAATTCAGTGAAAATGAATTTTAATTTATTCACATACATTCAGAAAATGTTTCAGCTATTTAAAACACCTTAACCTGAAAAGAGCTACACATACACGGAAGAAATCTCATGGCGTGCATTCATTACGTGAAATTCTATTTAGGATGTCTTTGACTTATAAAGAGTCCAAGCTACTATGAAAAACATTCCAAACAGGTAATTTGATGGTAAAACCCTTCCATAATGCTGCTGTTATTGGTTGGGGCTGTCACTTAAGTTAGCTCTTGACATGACCTATATGTGGCATGATTAATTATGTCATGTCGATTTTCCACTGCAGTATTTCAGCAGCCATGGTATGGCCTGTTGCATGTCTGAAACCATTTAAATATTAGCCATTCCGCAGGGTTCCTTTGTACACAATTCAGTTGCTTAAACAAACAACAACAACAAAAAATTTTAAACCTCCTTAAAGAATTTTCTGGTTGAGGTAAACAACAGAGATTGCAGTCTGTAGTCTGGATTCATGCATCAAAAATGAAGTGTTTAAAGGAGATCTTTGTCAACTAGCAAATGCCATTTCAGTCTGAACATTTCACCACTCCTTCTATGCCATCTGTCTCACAGGGAGCAATTAGTCTGAAACTTCAACATGCAGCATTAAAATTCCATTAACACTGAACAGAATATTAACATGCCTGGCATTGCCATTTTTATCTCTCCAAATTTCAGTGTTAATTTTGAATAAGGCAGGTATAACATTTTACTCTATTTGATTAATTAATAATATTGAATAAAATATATAATTAGCAGCCAAATTTATGTAATAATATGTACAACTCATTTGAATAATGCTGTATGCTTTTGCAGTTTAAACACACCTGGGCTACAGTTTTATATGAGGCTAATGATTATTTGTAAAAGCACTGAATCTTTTACAAAGCCAGTTTTTCCAGGGCTCTGACTTTGTAATTCTTTTCTTTTTGCAGAACCACATCACTGCCTTCGCAGAAGTCACATGATATTGAAGCAGATGGTCTTTCACTGCATTGGACATCGTCCCTTTTCACCATCCATTCATAACACCCAGAGTGTGTTTGATGACGAAAACGTTTATCAAGTTGTCTAATCATTTTTATAATTTAAAAATCAGTGTCAACTTATCTGTTTCCCCCACTAGACTGTGAGCTCCTCAAGGGCAGGACTGTGTCTTTCTTCTCTGTCTCCCCAGCACCTATAACAAAGCCTCACACAGAGTAGGTTCAATAAAAAATGATGACCAATGAACAAAAATTAATTCTGAAATAAAACATTCACTTCAGTTTCTCACAGAATCACTGAGACCATGTGAAAAGAAACCTCTACGCGAGTCGTATTTGTGTAAGAAGTCCCTCTATTTTGAGCTAGTCAAGCTTTTTAATTTTTCATGTATCTTCTATTCGGCAGCACACCATGTTTCATTTGAAGTGGACTTTGAAAGTCATGGGGGTTTTTATTTCATTATTCAGCATGACTTATTTCCATTCTAACAGATTTCAGTGTGTGAAATTACTTTACTTTTAGAAAGTATGTTCTGTACTAAAATAATGTTTGCACATAATATTATGCTATATTTCACTTAAAATACCATTCATACTATAAATTCTAAGACTGGTGCTTCTGCTTTTGAAGGGGAAAATGCCAATTTTTACTGTAATAAGTAATGTATCATAATTAAAAATTATTTATTTGGATTTTTGTTCCCGACAGTTGTGGTTTAATTGTTGACTTGTAGTTTTTGAATTCAGGCAGTGTTTAGGAGAGTCAAAGTGACTAAATCCTTAACAATGATACCTATTTATTGAGCATTTTTCCACTGATAATTGTCTCAAGAGTGGTCTAAGGCTCCATTCTCTTACTAGTCAAGTTTCCAGATAATTTAAATAGCAAAGAACCACACCCTGACAGCGCAGTTTAAATTATATAAAAGTAAGAAATGTAGTTAATGTATTTTACTTTGCGTATGTGTAGTACGTTATAGTTTACAAAGTACATTTTCATTTATTAGTTCATTTAATCTTCACAGTAACCCTGGGTAAACATTAAGAGTTTGGCTTTAGTGTTACAGATGAGAAAAATAAAGACAACGCAGGTTAAATAATGTGCCCAATTCCATACAACTAGTAAGAGGCAGTTAAAGTTTAAATTTAGATTTTCTGACCCTAGTAGTCTTTTTAAATATGCCACAGCTGCCATATCATTTTGGACACATCGAGGCCTTTCAGAGGTCAACGGAGTCTGGGCAACTATCTGCACTTCAAAAAATGAAGACATGCCAAAATAAAGTTATAAAAGTTATGCTGTATTTTAAACATTTGTGTTTTAAGAACGAACACTTTTCAAAGCACAACAATATACTAGCCAATTTATAATCCTATTTTAAAATAACGTCAAGAGTCTAGATGTGAGGTCTTTTGTAAAGTCAAAACCTAAATCAGATGTCTCTCCTGCAACCCTCACCCCCATGCCCTAACCCCACCCCTCAGGAGAGGCCCTGAGGGACTTCCCTTACACTGAGCATGTGGAATTAGGATGAAAATCATAATATAAGGAAAATAAATTGGACTCTGAGAAAACCATGCAATGTACTGCTCAACAATAACTTTGTGATTTTCAAAGCTACGCAGAGTAGCTTTGTCTTATATGAGAAGTGGTTAATTGACTGAGAAGATTCTTCCCAACCTTGATAGAGCTAAAGGAAATAAACTTTTAATTTTCTCTGTGATTTTAACAGAAATCAGAAAACAAATATAACCAAAGACTTGTCCATTACTCCCAAATTAGATGTTACTTACTCTTTTTCATCACCATGGGAGTTAAAGCACTTTTAGTAGGGCCAGAAAAAAAAACAAACAAACAGAAAATTCACGTTTCTGCCTTTCAGACTTCTCTAGAAAATTCAGTTCCGGTAGAAATTTAGAACACTAAAAAAGCTTGGAATGCCTTTGACCCTCATTAAAGACTTTTTAGGCAATAACAGTGATGGGGAATTCACTTACTGGCAATGAAAGTGGAGGGAATGATCATAATATCTTAGGAGGCAGGATTACAAGTAAGACTTAAAGAGATCTGTTCTCTTGGTTCTAGCATCAGTCTTCAAGGAATCAATTAGTCACATTTTTCTTGTTGGAAGCCTTAGCTATATATTATATATAAATGTATCTTTGTACCTGGTTAAACCTGGTCTGAATGCAGGAGTTATAAATTCCTCAGAAATCCACATTTAAACCAGGATCAGAGTAAGGTCATCTGTCATATTTAAATGTCATGGACCCAAGATTGTGCAGTGAATGATCCTGCCATGAGGGAAATTCAGAAAGATAAAAAGGATACACATGCATAAGGCAAAAAGTCAGCAAAGAGCCCTTAACCATGATGCTGTTACTGAGAATAATGATAAAACTCATTTAAGAAAATATTCATTTGTAAATATGTACATAGGTAGTCTAGTGAAAGCAGGCAAACACATGTCTTTCTGATAAAAACATCTTTTTATTCTAGTTACTTGGGGCCCAGGTCAGTATAAATTGGTCAGCCTGAAAATTTCAGTAGTCTCTGTTTGCATGGCAGAAATTCTGCACATGTTTTATCTGATTCCTAAGATTATCTAAAAGGATCTTTTATGTTAAAAGAGAGGTGAAACTTCTTTGACAGACTTTGTCTATTCCACTTCTAACTGGGCCTCTCTTTTCTCAGGATCTATCCTAGCCAAATATCTCAGTTCCACTTACCATACAGTTTCCTTTGTGAAAGAGCAGTAGGGGAGGAAATAATTCTCTGCTGTGTATTGTATTTTTCAAATAAAATTTAAAAACTAAATTAAAAAAAATAAGTTTGATTTTTTTTCCCCAGGTATTAATTCTTTCTTGGGGGTAGAGGAATAAAGAATGCTGGCTATCCTGATGGAAGTCAGATTGCCAGAGCGACTGGAGAATGTTTGGAAGGGGATCATAGTGGTTCAGATTGGACCAGTTCTTTGGGCAGCTAAAAGACCCTCTGCATCCCATGGGCCATCCTGGGATCTCACCAACTTCCTTATTTACAAATCACAACTCCCTGGAGACAATATGGGATACTGAGCAGGTACACAATCTACTACATAATCTGCCGCCTATGTATGAGCAAGATGCTAAAGACTAGTTGTAAATGACCTTGTGATGCCGAAAGCTCGGCTTCTCTGTACACAGTTGCTGAATCAAATCTTGGAGACAGAGTTTTGGGTGAAGTAGAAAAGAGTAGCTTTATTACTTTGCCAGGCAAAGGGGACACAGTGGGCTCCTGCCTCGAAAAATTATGTGCCCCCCCTTGGAGAAGATAGAAGTTTTGTTTGTTTTGTTTTATTTTGCGGTACGTGGGTCCCTCACTGTTGTTGCCTCTCCCGTTGTGGAGCACAGGCTCCGGCCGCGCAGGCTCAGCGGCCATGGCTCACGAGCCCAGCTTCTCCGCAGCATATGGGATCTTCCTGGACCAGGGCACGAACCCGTGTCCCCTGCATCGGCAGGCAGACTCGCAACCACTGCGCTACCAGGGAAGCCCAATGAGAAGTTTTATAGTAATTATTCAAAAAGGGTGTGATCAGCTCATGGATATTCTTCTAATGGGTTCGTGGGTAGGTAAGTAGGAGTCAGCATCATCAACCTTCAGGTCCAACTGGTCTGGGGTCTACATGCTTGTGTGCAGCATGCCATCGTTAATCCTTAACTTCTCCCACCTGGAGGGGGTTTCAGTATCTGCAAAATAGTTCAAAGATATTGTTGTGTGTATCCGTTAATGGGGAAACAGGACCTTGCCCCAAGGCTGCTCGACTGTTTGTTTCTCCCTGGTCTCGCATCCCCTCCCTTCGCTAATTAACAACTGCTTGGATCTACCCATTGGAACTCAGGGAAGGTCATGGAGGCTGAATGAAGGCTGTTTCCTGTCATCAAAGAAACGGGGGACACAGAAACGTTTTGTGCCTAGGAGCCCCACGGGACCATGCTCAGTATCACTTGTTCCTGCCTCTAGGGTACCATTTATTAACTTTTTATTTTATACTCTAAAAAGTTTCCCTGGACATATACCAAATGGTTCTATTTACACCTTACAAACATTGATCTCACATTTGGCAGGCATGGTCTTTCTAATGAGTTTTGTGAGTTATGATTCTTTAAAAATATCAATTAAGGAAATTTATTCCAGATTTTAAATGAATGATTCTCTCCCAAGAAGTAAAAATAAAAGTATTCAAATTCTTCTTTCCTGTCTCCTTCACTTTAGATCATAGTTGGTTCTTGGTCTGATAGAGCCTCAGGACATGATCAAGGTGTAGTAAAAATTAAATTTGCTCTCACCACCCCAAGATTGTGAGCCATGAATGGATTATAGGATCTAAATTCTAAACTCACACTGCCATTTTCAAATCTGTGGACTTGCTCACAAGGACCTCCAGACAAAAAGAAATACAGATGAGTGGGCATGAAACCACCTCCAACAATCAGACAAAAACTGAAAGTTTACGTCTCAAAGATGCCAATATTAACGAGGGTGATTCTTACGCCATCCTTTGGCCTGTTGACCTTCATATTACTGCATTTATAAATTCATTTCCATTTTCATTTTGCACTGAAATACTATCACTTGTAGAAAAGGGGAAAAAGTTTTTTTCTTCCCAGGAGGAAAACAAGAGGTGCATTTTAAAATTGATATTTAAAAAAGGTGTATTTTAAAATTGAGGAAAAGAGGTGTATTTTAAATTTGATATTTAAAAAAGAAAAAGAAAAACCTTTCCAAAATATTGATACATTTTGAGTATTAATCAGATTTCCCTAGAGATATTGTTCTTACTCAAAAAGGCCTTTAGGCCTTCACTCATTCAGCAAATATTATAGAGAGATTCTGTACACCAGATAATTTGCAGTGTGTCGACTAAACAGTGGTTAGAAAGAGAGACATGGTCCCTACTCCTCCAGGATGGATAGATCAGCAGCTCTGACGCTGATGGTGCCCTAAGAGGTCTGTTTAAAGTTAAGGTGGTAGAATTGGCTTGGAGTTTACCAGCTACCTACTCTTGGGACTAAGCAAAAGACATTTTTATAGATTACAGCAACAGCTAAAGTTAATTTTAAAAACCTTTGCCTCTATAAATGACTCTGTACTATTTATTGCTGAGCTTTAAAAAATGTCAAATGCCATAATAATAAGCAAATACTATTCTCACAAATCTATGGTTTAGCCGAGCCATTTTTCTAGTCTGAGCTGGGTTCATTCATGCATCCGTGACCAGGTTGACAGCTCTGTTGATCTTGGCTGGGCGTTCTCCAATGTATGGGGATCATCTGGATGCAGGCTAATCTAGGATGGCTTCGCTTGGGACAACTGAAATTTTCTCTGCATGGTCTCTCCTTCAGACTAGCTAAGCTGCTTCACATAGGGGCCAAGTTAGAGCAGAAACATGCAAGGCTCTGGCACATTATCAATTTCATCTCATTCAGTTGAGATGGGCCAAGGCAAGTCCCAAGGCCAGCCATTTCCCAAGGAGTGAGGGAGGAGCTGCAAAGGCACACTGCAGAGGGATGGACACAAAGATGGGTGGAGAACAAGGGCCATTTGTGCATTCAATCTACCATAGACTTCCTGCAGCTAGACCTTAAAAATGTTCAAGCAGAGCCTAACTGAACTGAGTTCCTCAATGTGCTGAGCACGGATTTATTCTGATAAGCATGAGAAACTCACAAATGACAATAGAGAGCAAGCTCATTGTATCTGACCCAGAATGCACCTCCCCAATCTCCAGCCAAACCCCCAAAATGCCTTTGAAATAAACTGACTAGAGAACTGTCCACCCGGTACTTAACTGAGAGCCATGGGGAGCTTGCTGAAACCCTCCTAGATTCTCCCAGAAAGCCTTCCTAGCTCTTCTCCTGTAGGCACATAAGAAAGAGAGAGAAGGAGAAAAAACATCTGAGCAAAAAGAGTAGGGAAGAGATTGAAGCAAAAGAATAAAACCTGAAAAAAAGAAAGAGACTAATTGAAATATAAGACCATGTTCTGATACATTAATTGTGTGCTTGCATGTGTGCGTGTGTGTGCGTGCGCACGCTTGCTTTGTACAACTCTGATGTTTAAAACTTGTTACCATGGTGCTATGGACTTAATATTCATGCCCCCCCCAAATTCATACATTGAAACCTGAATCCCCAACGTGATGGTATTTGGAGATGGAGACTTCGGGAAGTAATTAGATCACAAGGGTGGAGCCCTCTTGATGTTAGTGGCCTTATAAGAGAGCTTGCTCCGTTTCTTGCTGCTCTCCACCATGTGCGGATATGAGAAGACAGCTGTCCACAAACCAGGAAGATGGCTCTCCTCAGATACCAGGTCTGCAGGCACCTTGATCTTGGACTTCACAGCCTCTAGGCTAGTGAGAAATAACTAGACCTCAGATACCAGGTCTGCTGTTACCCAGTCTACGGTATTCTGTTATAGCAGCCCAAACTATATAAGACACATGGTTCAAGTAAATAACACCACATCGCCAACAACAGTGTTCAAATTATATTTACTGTGGTGTAACTGAGTATTTGCACAAAGTACCATGTTTCTGCTAACTCTTCAGTTCATAAATTACTAGGTAAATAACACCTGCACATAATGATCGGTGACCAATCATATCACTTTTTTGAAGTCTGTCAGTGTTCACTGCACGTGTGTTATTCTGTTCACACACAGACAGCAAAGCATGCAGTTGTGTTGACCCCTTATCTCCCAGTGACAAATCCATGGGACATTTTCAAAAATGCATAATTAAAAGGGGAAACTGGCCAATAAAGACAGAAGGGCAGTAAAGAAGAAAAGGTGATAATGCTGAAAAGGAAATTCAAATCAAACATAAATGGCATAAAAGAAGATATAGCTGACCATGGGAATGTTGAGTGCAGCCAGAGAAATTGAGTAAAAGTGAGTTTATTGACAAAAATAAAGAATGAGATTGTGATGAAAATGAAGGTATCCCAGAGAAGTGATTCTGACCAAAAACATCGCATTAAAGGAACTCTTGGAGATATTTTCACAACATTGAAAGTTCAAAGGATAAATTATTGGTAAACTTAGAAAGGAGTATGACAATTAGCCAAGGTAGAGAGAAAATAACCACTCTATGCAGTAAGTTATATGACAGGAAGAAAGCAGCAAGCACTGTTCAGGCTGCTATGGATAAATTTTTTACAAAGAAATAAAAGATTTAATTCAAAATGTTTCCATCATTTTAAATTACAGTGTACTAAATAAATATTAGTTTTGCTAATTTTTTCACTTCCCTACATATTTAAAATTGACAGTAAGGGAGCTTTTAATGTTTTGACCAAGAAATAAAGGGAGCAGATTAACTGTAATATTCCCCATCGTTTATTAAGACCTTTTTGCATTGGTTCAGTTTGCATGGTCATTTTATGTTTTATGGTCCCACACTACTGTGCAAAGACTGCCTATCTATCTATCTGTCTGTCTATGTGTATATATACACACACACATATAGCTACAACTGTCTATATAGAGAGACCTGTATATAAACACAGAGAAAGAGATATATCTAAAATCCCTAATATATATATAACACAAAGTTTTCTTTTTAAAAGAAATGTTATTTATACTTTATTAATACATAAGAACTTTGTAATCTCATAATTGTTCATTATTAGGTCTCTTTTTTTAACTTTTTTACTTTTCTTATTGAAGTATAGTTGATTTACAACATAGTGTTAGTTTCAGGGGTACAGCATAGTGATTCAGTTATGCATATACATATGTGTATATAAATACATATATATTCTTTTTCAGAATCTTTTCCCTTATAGGTTATTACACAATATTGAGTATAGTTCCCTGTGCTATAAGTAGGTCTTTGTTGGTTATATGTTTTATATATGGTAGTGTGTATAAATTAATAGCAATCTCCTAATTTATCCCTCCCCCACCCCCTTTCCCCTTAGATTTCTTTTTATTGTGATTATAGAGATCCAATGGGAAAGGGAGTCACTTATTTTTATATGATCAAATTAAGAAATACTGGTCACATCAGTGGATAGAAACGCATTTGTATTAGAGTGCTATCTCAGCTATTCAGACTCCTCAGTAGAAGGTGTAGAAGAGAGACCAAGAAAAGTGATTTTTTTTCCAAATAACTCAAGCTTGATAATTTAGGTAATTTTTCTAGATTATATTGTGCACATTCTAGCTCACATACGTAATTTAACCCACCCAGCATTTTCCCACCCAGCCTTTTGAACATGAATCATTTTTGTTGCTCTAATAAAGTAAAGCTCTTGGGAGTTATAAAGAGCTATGTAGAGGACTTTGTTCCCTTGATCTAAAGAAGTTAAGAAGTTATGATTCTTGATATTTTTTTCCTATTCACCTTCTTATGGCTTTCTCTGCACTCTGCTGTTAATTCTCATTATTTCTTGAATTTATCTCTCTTAGCAACCTTCTCACCCATTTTCATTTTGCTATTGTATTGTCATCTCAGGCTGCCATAACAGAATACCACAGGCTGGGTGGCTTAAACCACAGAAATTTATATTCTCACAGTTCTGGAGCCTGGAAGTTCAAGATCAAGGTGCCAGCAAGACTGGTGTCTGGTGAGGCCTCTCTTCCTGGGTTGTAGACAGCTGCCTTCTCACTGTGTCTTCATATGGCCTTCCCTTCGTGCACACATAGGGAAAGAGGGAGATCTGATATCTCTTCCTCTTCTCACAAAGACATCAGTTCTATCAGGTTAGGCCCCACTCTTATGACCTCATTTAACCTTAATTATCTCCCCAAAGATCCTATCTCCAAATACAGTCACATTGGAGATTAGGGTTTCAACATATGAATTTTGGGCAGAACACAATTTAGGTCCTAACAGCTATCCACTGCCTTAAAATTTCATCTCCTGCAGCTGTGTCCTACAGAAGAACTGAAGAATGCCAACAGAACACAGATAATCATAGTGCTATTATATGTAAAATTAAGTCCATTAGGCTAAAGTGGACTCAACTCTCTTATGAAATAAAATGTGAGGGCTTTTTTCACTATTGTTACTCTGACTTATTTGCTGTGCCACCAATCATCAAAAGTGAGGCCATGATTATATATGTGATGTAGATAAGTACATCTTAAATTAGGGTATTTTTTTTCTCACTGCTAAAAGTGAAGAAGTATAACATGAGATTTCTGGATGTTATCCTAAGTCATAATCTGTAAGAACTCAGATGTCAGATCATCATGTTTGCTCTCTTAGAAAATTCTTTTAGCATATGGTTCAATATTAATACATTTTTATTATAAATGAAATTTCAACTTTTGAGAACATAAATTGCAATGACTGAAAGTAAAACTTCAATGCTACGAAAATTTCAAGCTTTCTTGGCTAGCTTGCTTTACCTGTGATATGGTGCTTTGTGCTAGGAAATCAACTTGTATGTTATACCAGATAAGCCAAATGATATAGACTTGGTATTTTTTAAATGGGAAATTCATTATACATATGGTAACAATATCTGGGATCACATCCCTACCATTTTAGATGCCTTTATATTTATTCTGAATACTTGGTCCTAATTTTGAAATGCTAAAGACATATGGACATAACAGCTGGACCACCATCAATTGAGACTAACACTGTTCACTTTGACAATATATATTTTACAAAGATAATATTGCAATTTCTCATCTCCCATTGTTTTTCATTATTGCTGGCTCTTTCTAATTCAACAGATTTCCAGGAACATTGTAAGGATATCAGAAGCAATAGTAAGGAAAATTATCTTCAATCCAGGTTAATCTAGATGTAGTCATAGAATTGTTATACACTATTTATACCCTTACATAAGCTCACGGTATTTATTTTTGAATTGTGTCCCCCTAAAATTAATATGTTGAAGTCCTAGCCCCAAGCATATCAGAATGTGACTTTATTTGGAAATAGAGTAGTTGTAGATATCATTAGTTAAGATGAGGTCAAACTGGAGTAGAATGGATCCCCAATCCAATAAGACTGGTGTCCTTATAGGAAGGGGAAATTTGGAAACGGCCAAACACACATAGGGAGAATGCTATGTTAAGATGAAAGCAGAGAGCTAAACCAACTATACTTCAATAAAAAGAAAAACAAGATAAAAGCAGAGACTGAGGTGATGCTTCTGCTTGCCAGGGAACTCCAAAAACTGCCAGCAAACAGACAGAAGCTGGCGAGAGGAATGGAACAAATTCTTCCTCACAGCCTTCAGAAGGAACCAACTTTGCAGACATCTTGATTTCAGATTTCTAGCCCCCAGAACTGTAAAACAATAAATTGTTCTTGTTTATGCCACCCAGTTTGTAGTACACAGCCGTAACAAAATAATACACCTATTTACTATCTATAGTACTCTGGGATAGTGGAAAAGACACAGGCAGAACCAGGTTTGAATCTTGGCCTCTCCACTGCCAGCCCTGTGATTCAGACCACACTATTTATACATACTAAACTCTGCATTAGTTAGGTTACACTAGATTTTACTACAGTAACAGTCAGCCCTCAAATATCAGCCCAAAGTAATTATTGTTTATTTCCTGTTTACACAGTATATCTACCAAGGATTACTTGGAGGCTTTAATCTATTTCATAGCCCTCCTAAATTTGAGACCTAGGCTGGCAGAGAAGACACTATTTGGAACTTAGGCATTAACTCTGGCAGAGGGGAAGAAAAAACAGTGATGAGTGTGCCTGGCTCTTAAACAGTCTACCCCACTAAGACATACATTACTTCTGCTCACCTTTCATTGACCAAAGCAGACAGACCATGCTTGACCATATTTTAATGCAACAAAGTGTATCCAGAAAGGACAAGCCAGCACCATATATCTCTAAACAGTCTTAATGGCAAGCCAATAGAAGTGACATGATTATGAACTGAGACTAATTAATTAAACCTTTCATATTTTCATTCAACAATGTTTATACAGACTCTACTGTGTGTCAAGTACTATCCCAGATAATAACACACAAGACAAAACCCCTCTGTCCAGCGAGTTTTCATTTTATTGGAGGAATTGGTAAAATAAAGAAGAATGTAAATGTGTAATATAATTTCAGATATTTATAAGTGTTACAAAAGAAAGTGAAGCAGATGAGGGCTATTGAGAAACACTGGAGTGGGGAGACAGTGCTAGGGTCAATATTTTAGGCAATGAGTATAAATTTCCTAGCATGGTGCATAGCAATTGTAGGCACCCAGAAAATGTTTCTTTTCTTTCCCCAACACCCTAGATCATTAGCATCAACAACAGAGGACAAAGTGAATTTTGTGCCTATTAAATTATACAACATAGAAAAAAAGATTAAAATGCCTAATTCTGGCAAGGATGTAATATAACTGATACAAGCATATATTTCTGCTGGCAGTGTAAATCCCTTTGGAGAGCAATTTGGCAATATGTTTCATGATCCACTAAAATGCTCATAACCCTGACTCAATAATTTCATTCCTGTGAATCTGTCTCCAAAAGTAATATAATTTAATAATCACAAAGATGATTGTTGCAGTATTATTTGTGATATAAAAAACAACCTGAATATATAGCAATAGGGGAATGCTTAGATGGATTATGGCTTAGCAACTATATAGAATATTATGTAGTCATTAAAATGATAATTATGCACATTGTGTAAGCAACAGGAAAAATGTTTATGATATAATTTTAAGTTAAAAAGGATGCAAATTATACCCTGTAATTACTGTGATGTAAAAATCATATATGTAAATGCATAAGATTAAAGAGAACAGAGAAAAGTGAAGTCTAGAATGAGCAAATTCTTAGCAGTTAAAAAATATATTTCAGTCACTGTGTTACCTTTATCAAATGTTTAACAAGCACTTTCACAGTAGTATTGTTTATGTAATTGTTACTGAGTCCAGGCTTGTACTGCTTGCTGTGCCACAGGCCAATAAATCGAGAGAGGAGTTGCTGGGACAAGGAATAGAGACTTCGTTTGGAAAGCCAGCAGGCCAAGAAGATGGTGGACTAGTGTCCCAAAGAACCATCTTCCCTGAGTTAGAATTCAGGCTTCTATTATACTAAAAGGGGAGGGGGTAAAGTTCTGCTTCCAGTCAGACTCTGGAAGGGATGTGTTAATTTCTTCCTTACTGCTGTCATTCACAGATGAGCCTGGTCAGGAGGCTTCCTGTGAGCTAAACAAAGGTATTTTAGCTTAATATTCATTTCATTGGAGACAGTGTTCCCAGAGATGGGTCATTATGTATAACTTAAGCTTATAGGCCACATCCCTTTAGCAATTAACTTGTAGCAAAAGCAATAGAATACAAAGGGTAAAGTAATTTGTTCTTCCCTCTTATATAATGAATTCAAAATTATAATTAAAAGGGCCATGGAGAACAATGCCTCCGCACTCCATGGATCTAATCTTGAATGAAATCCTAACACGTATGTGCTCTAATCTGACCAAATGTTATCCTTTCCTAATTTATAATCCTAAAATTAGCATTTTTATTATTTCTATATTACATTACTATTGTAAATGATGTCCTATATATTAAACAAATATAATTCTTAAGTTTGGTGAATGATGCAATCACCCAGAGCTTATTTTTAATACATTACAATAAAATGTGGATTTTAAATTTTAAGATATTTGAGATCTTAATTGTTGAAGTTTGGGGGGGAAAGAAATGTCTATTGCTTAAAAGCAGATTATTAACTAAGGCCAGTAGTTCTCTAACAGGAGGTCAATTTTGTCCCCAGAGAATGTTTGACAATGTTTAGAGAAATGGTCACAACTTGGGGGAGGGGAGTGTGCTACTGGCATCCAGGGACTAGAGACCAGGGATATGGATAAACATTCTACTATGTACAGGACAGCTCCCACAACAAAGAATTATCTGGCCCAAAATGTCATTAGTGCCCAGGTTGAGAAACCCTGGGGTAAGCAGTGAGAAGAATACAAGCTGAACAGTACAGAAACCCAACTTTTAGTTTTATTTCCACTGCTAAAAGAATGACCTTGAGCTAGCTACTTAAACTCAATCCCTCAATTTACTTATTTGTAAAAAGGAGATGAATAATTTTTTTAACATCTTTATTGGGGTATAATTGCTTTACAATGGGGTGTTAGTTTCTGCTTTATAACAAAGTGAATCAGTTATACATATACATATGTTCCCATACCTTTTCCCTCTTGCATCTCCCTCCCTCCCACCCTCCCTATCCCACCCCTCCAGGTGGTCACAAAGCACCAGAGCTGATATCCCTGTGCTATGTGGCTGCTTCCCACTAGCTATCTACCTTACATTTGGTAGTGTATATATGTCCATGCCTCTCAAAAGGAGATGAATAATATTTATCCTATCTCATGGGATGGTTCTGAGAGTAAAATGGGAGACATAATGTGACTGTGCTCTGAGGAGCTAAAATGTACCATATAAATGTTACCATCTCATGTATTTGAAATATCTCTTAAAGTTGATTACCAAAAAGAAGAAGAAAAAATGAAGGTAGAAACAATTATTCAATAGTTTATGAGTAATTGCTTCTAACATTTTTTATATAAATTTATTTATTTATTTACTTTTGGTTGTGTTGGGTCTTCATTGTTGCACGTGGGCTTTCTGTAGCTGTGGTGAGCAGGGGCTACTCTTTGTTGTGGTGCGCGGGCTTCTCACTGTGGTTGCTTCTCTTGTTGCGGAGCACAGGCTCTAGGCGTGCGGGCTTCGGTAGTTGTGGCGCATGGGCTCAGTTGCTCCGTGGCATGTGGGATCTTGCTGGACCAGGGCTCGAACCCGTGCCCCCTGCATTGGCAGGCGAATTCTTAACAACTGTGCCACCAGGGAAGTCCCGCTTTTGACATTTTTAATCTGTTGTGTTTCCCTGGAAAATATTGATGAAAACCATGATAAAATATTGCTACCTTACTGATATTTTCCAGATAGAATAATCTAGCTTCCTTAATCAATTGTCTGCCCTGTCCTGTGTCTTGAATTTCTTCATTCATTGTCATTGGATCCTTGCCTTTAGATACAAACATTCCCAGGATCCTTTGGATGGTCACCATCCAGGCTCCACCTCAAGCTACCACTTTCCCTCTACCATTTTTTTACTTGTTACCGAAAATTTCTTATCTCCCATTCACTCCACTGCCAACTGGCATATAACCCATGCATGTCTTCATTGCAACGGCTCAAATTAATCTAAACTTCCCTCTGACTTCACAGCAGCTAAAGAGACTGGCTTAGAAGCAATGACACCCCAATAGCAACAAGCACACTCAGTGCCTACATCTTGGTTTTAATATCATTCTTCAGTGAGAGGAAGCAGGGCATCTCAGAAAAATGGCTGATTCTAGGACTGGGGCAGGAAAGATGAGCCTGGGACATCATCTTGTAGTGCCGGAAAGAAAGGAAATGATCACACACACACAGAGTGATGGGGGTGTGTTGAAGAAAAACAGGGGTCTACTAAAAGAGCTCCCAGTGACCAAAGCTGGAACAATTTGTGCAATCAAATAAATAAAGTAGCATTGGATTATAACCCAAAGTACAAAATAAACACCAATGATCCCATGTTTATATAAATAAATGATTGAATAAGTACATGGGAGAGAATAGACAAATCTGGGCAGCGTAAGTGTTAATAATTTAGGTAGATACTTAGCTCTCAGGCAGATGGAACATAACTCCCTACTCTTTAAGTGGGGACTGAGCTTGGTGACTTCCATTCAAAGAGTCAGTATGTAAAGAGAGGAAAAGGAATGATTTCACAGTGAAGAAACCTGTCAATTACTACTTCAGCCAGGTGATCAAAATTAATATCAATAGTCATAAATCATGTTTATAGTATGTATCCTTGATATAATGTGATGAGAATGGCACTTTACCTCTATGAACTTCCCAAAACCCATAAACCCAGTCTAACTATGAGAAAAATATCAAACAAATCTCCACTGAGAGACATTCTACAAAATACCTGATCAGTACTCTCAAAGCTATCAAGATCATCCAGAACGAGGCAAGTCTGAAACATAATCACAGACAAGTGGAGTCTAAGGAGATATGACAAGTAAATGCAATATGATATCCTGGATGGGATCCAGAACAGAACAAGGACATTAGGTAAAAACTGAGAAAATTAGAATAAAGTATGGACTTTAGTTAATAATGAAAGACTATTGGTTCATTAACTGTGAAAATTGTGCCATAGAAATGTAAGATGCTAATAATAGGCAAAACGGGCTGTGGGTATATAGGAATTCTCTTGTACCATCTTCACAAAGTTTCCATAAACCTAAATATTTTGAAATAAAGTTTACTTTAAAATAATGCTTATTGAAAAAAAAACAACTGTTGTCAAGATTAGTCAGTGCATCTTCTTTTTGCCGAACTACCTGAAAGTCACAGTCAGAGACAGACACAGAGAAAGTCCACATTCTTTACTATCAAGACTTCAACTTCATCTATTGGCTGTTACTAGTTTTTCATAAATATGCCTAACATCTACTTGGCAGCCTCTTTATAAATATTGTTTATATATTAATTAAGAGCTAGAGATATTTGATGACAAAGAGGAATACAGAAGAGAAATAAGCCTCATGCTTCTTTAAAAGATCAGAACTACTGGGTGGGCTGTAATGGGATAGATCTGACTGAAGGATGGGGCTGGGAGGTAGCAGGCATGGTGGCCAGTGCTGGTCCTAAATGGAAGGCCAATCTGGTAGGTAATAATACAATACCTGAAAATAGCAGGGGAATAGAAAACAAGAGGTAATGCAGTATGTTAGTCTGTCTCAGAAGAGCCCAGAGTGGAGCAACACATATTGAAGAGCACAGAATAGTGTCCAAGTTGTTAGTGCAGATCCAACAGGCAGTTGCCATTGAATATATCTACCAGCAGGGCATTGGTTCAGAAACCACTGAGCTGGGTGCGGTAGTGGGGCTGAGCCTCTGACGTTCTTCTCCTCCCCACTGCCCTGCCTCCAAAGAAAAATATAAAGGCAAACCTCAGTCCTGATGTGATCAGAGTATAAAATAGACTTGTCATCACAACAGGCATGAAAACATGAGGATCAAATAAGGGTCTGATTACCAGTGGAAATAGAAGATTAAGATCAGACATTGGGATGAAGCAGAAACCTAGGTTTATTTAACAAACGCTTAGAGAGCATCTATATGTCAGGCTATCCTAAAGCGCTTCAGAAGTGTTAATTCATTGGTTCCTCATAAGAGAAGACAACTTTTTGTTATCATTTATCCTCTATACCTATGACAGTACATAGTTCCTAAAAGACCCTTACGAAATGTTTTTTGAAAGGAAGAAAAGAAAGAAGCAAGGGAGAGGAAGGGAGAAAAGGCGGGAAAGAGGGGAAGGAGGAAGGAGTGGATCGCTACTCCTAAAAGTCTATGTTGAATCCACTTAAATATCTCTTGTCTAGATCTAGATTGGTTTTAGGGAACGGAAAGGAGCAGAGAATATAGGTGGCGGGGTTGGAGGGAGAATAAGAAGGTTAAACTATCTTTGAGGAGGGGATGGAGAAGATAATAACCATAAAAAGGCTAACATTTATTGATCTCTCACTATGTGCCAGGACTGTGCATGTACAAGCCCATGTGATCCCTACAAATCACCTTTATCATTAATATTATTATCCCTCATTTTACATATAAGGAAAGTATAACACTTATAGTTAATAACTTACTCGAGGTGACACAGATAACAAGGTATAAAACTGAAACTCAGACCCAAGTTAGATTCTCTGCTCTTAGCCACTAGGCTAAAAGCAGACAGAGCCTGACAAAAGTAGATCAAAAAGTGGTCCCCCTTTTTTGTGTGTGTGGTACGCGGGCCTCTCACTGTTGTGGCCTCTCCCATTGCGGAACACAGGCTCCGGACGCGCAGGCTCAGCGGCCATGGCTCACGGGCTCAGCCACTCCACGGCATGTGGGATCCTCCCGGACTGGGGCACGAACCCGTGTCCTCTGCATCGGCAGGCGGTCTCTCAACCACTGCGCCACCAGGGAAGCCTGTGTACCCCTTTTTTAAGAGATCAATGCGGTGCTCATTTTAAGCAATCAAGTCTGCCTATCAGTGTAAGAAGCACATTCTACAGAGTCAATATAGTCAGCATTTGTGAAAACAAGTCAGAAACTGGTGTACAGGGACAAGAGGAGGGGAGCTTTGGAGGGTGGAGAGAGTAATATAAAAAGCCTTGGCATTTACATCGCATAAATCAATATCTGCTTTAAAATCTTGCTGATGACTGTGAAAGGCAGAGGATATTAAATAAACTGTGATGTAAGTCAGATATATGCCACAGCCTGGAAGTAAAATAGTCTAAACAAAAAGTCAATTTATATGGCAGGAATTTTGAAAACCATTCAAACACCATGCATAGTTGTACAGAAATTATTCAAATTTTCTCTTTTTTTTTTTGGTTTTCAACTAATGCCATCACCTGGAAGGGGGAAGACCTTTTTACTAGTTAAATATTAACTAATCCCAAACTGACAAAATCAAAATACCACATAATATAACACGAACCAAAACCAAAAACCAAGAACCAAAAGTGTCTTCACTTTTAGGCACTTTGTTCAAAGTGCTCCATTTTCAAGGGTCTTAGAGACACACTGAGAGCAGAGTCATGAAGCTCAGGAGATGACCTGTGTCCTGACTTCTTGTATCCTTATCTTTGACCTTCACCCTTTCCCAATCTTTGTTTTAGTCCCATAGCAGAGTGGAATTGTGCTGTCTCAGAATCTGGTCTCTGACTGGAAATGTCAAATTAGTTTCCAATCAATATTAAAAATTGCTGCCTGGGTTGCTCAGTTAAGACTGATAGTGAAGTTGCTTCCAGGCTTCCAGTGGGAAAGAGTCCAGTGATCGATCAGCAATGTCTGGCACGATTGCTGAGGGGCGAATTGCAGGGAAATGTGCCTTATTTGGCACCTGTGGCCCCTTGAGGCTTCTATTTCTAGCACGCCTTAATAGGACTATATTCGTGTGATTTCCATCCACCTACACGGATAACAGTGGATGGGTTAACCAACCCTCCAGCCTAGAGACTTAGGCATGGAATGGGGGATCGTCTCAAGGCTGTAGAAGGAACCAAATTTCAACACAGCTCCTCGCAGCCCTGGGCTGCCAGATCTCACTCCCATTTGCTCCTCTCCATGTGATAAGCCCACTCCAAGATCTACCAAGAGTGTCCCGGACATTGGCCTGGGAACTTGCCTGGCTCTTGCTATTCTTGCCCTAAACAAACAAACCAAAACATTCCTAAAGGTAGCATTATGCTAAATCACTCCTGGTCCATTTTGCCATTCCGTATCTCCCAAACTCCCATTTTTCATGGCAAGTATTGCTAATCCGTCGCTGAATTTGCTCTCCCTGAGACTGTATGCAGCTTCAGAAGCAGCTTAACTCTGCAACCTAGAGTGAACATGGAAGGAGCAATCCACTCAGGGCTAGGAATCAGGGGGATCTGTCTCCCCCCCAACCAAAGGAACAAGAATCTGTGAGAGGGCTTCCCTGGTGGCGCAGTGGTTGAGAGTCCGCCTGCCGATGCAGGGGACACGGGTTCGTGCCCTGGTCCGGGAAGATCCCACATGCCGCGGAGTGGCTGGGCCCGTGAGCCATGGCCGCTGAGCCTGCACGTCTGGAGCCTGTGCTCCGCAACGGGAGAGGCCACAACAGTGAGAGGCCCGCGTACCGCAAAAAAAAAAAAAAAAAATCTCTGAGAACTGTGATTTACTCTAATGATGTTGTGTCTGCTCTGGAAGGGGAAAATTTGTTTCTAGAGCCAGAGTATCAAAGCCAGTATATCCTGAATATAGACAAATATATATATATTTATTTATATATTTTAATATATTTATATATACTTATATATATATTTGTATATATATTCAGTATATCCTGAATATAGCCAGGGCTGAATATAGACAAAATTCTGAAGGAGACTAAATTAAGGTTTTCTTTTAGTGAAGTATAGTTGATTTACAGTGTTTCAGGTGTACAACCAAGTGATGCAGATATATATATATATATATATATATATATACATATATTTTTTCAGATTCTTTTCCATTATACATTACTACAAAATATTGAATATAGTTCCATGTGCTATACAGTAGGTCCTTGTTCTTTAGTTTATATATATTTTATATATAGTAGTGTGTATCTGTTAATCCCAAACTCCTAATTTACCCCTTCTGACCCTTTTCCCTTTGGTAACCATAAGTTTCTTTTCTACATCTGTGAGTCTATTTCTGTTTTGTAAACAAATTATTTGTATCATTTTTTTAGATTCCATATATAAGTGATAGACTAAATTGAGTTTTAAGCTTCCTACCACATGTCCCTCTTTTAATTTCTTCACAATCCAGCCTGCCTGGAGTCCCTTACCACGGTTCCCCCTCCCTGCCAAAATTCTTTTTCCCTCTAATGACTTCTTCCACCTCAAATGGTAATTCACTGCCTCATTCCTTCAAAACTAAGCTCTCAGCTTGAGTACATCTTAAGTATTTAAGAGATGCTGGCAGCCTGATTAGAGAGGGAAAAATGTCAAGAAAAAGTGCCCATTAGATGAAAGGAGTTCTTCCCAATAGGTAATAAAATATACTGAATCTTGTGACATAGCGCATACTGTGGCTGCTTGGATGAAACTTACATGTAATGGGTATGAAATAGTTAAATAGCAAGTCCCAGCTAGGTGGCACTGTGTTTTAAGTAAATAATTTAAAACCCAACTACAATAAACCTGCTGGGAAGTTTGCAGAAAATGGCTTCCAAATAGTAAGGGGCAATTAATTAAGCTATAGGGCACCATAAAAACAAATGAAGTTTTATGGGCATGAGGTTGCCAGATTTGGCAAACTAAAATACAGATGCCCAGCTACCTTTGAGTCTGAGACAGACAATGGATAATTTTTAGTATAAGTATCCCCAATGCAATATTTGGGACACACTTATACTAAAAAATTATTCACTGTTCATCTGAGATTCTAAGTTAACTGGGCATCCTGTATTTCATCTGGCAACTCTATATGGATATTTACTATATGTCTGGCACAGTATTAAGTGTTACACATACACTTTCCTGTCTCTTGTTCTTACATTCAGATCACCAGTCCCTGGCTATCCAACTCCCAAGTTTCTCGGTAAATCTTCAGAGTGTATTTCACACATGCTACCAGTCAGTTACTCTATTACACAATATCACTTCTGTCTTTTTTTTTCTCTGTCTCTCTGCTTTCCTCTTTTGCCAGGATAGTCTGTCTACAACATCATGCAGTAATGCTGGATATTGCCACCACAGCATCTTCTGGGTACCATACTGCTCTTTAGGTGGCTCTGGCATCACCAGACATCTCTATGTCCCTATGGACACCTGTGCTTCTTCAGTCTATTACCACCATTCCCTCTGGGCACCACTTATTTTCCAGGCACTACAGCAGCCTCTGCTAAGGAGTGCCACATCTTCCAGGAACTATCTCATCCACTCGACTTTTCGACTCTTTCCATGGGGATTGCCATCTCATGAGAGGTGTGTTGCCACTGAAGCTAAAGCACTAAAGCCAGCTGTGTTCTCTATAGAAATAGACAGAATTCTCAAGATGTGTTAGATTTTTACTTTCTCATGTGGACCCCCAAAAACTTTTGCTTGTGTTCCAATATCTTAAAGGGTTTTAAATGAAAGTAAATAGCACTTATAACTTTTTACTTCCAGCTCACCCTGTCCTGTCACCAAAGAGTACCTTAATTCCACATATTCCACAGTAGTCAGACATGAATTGGATAGGGGACTGAATTTGACGTGCACCTGCTCTGTGCTCAGAAACCTGTCTCTTCTACGTAGAAGGTGTTGGTTGCTGGATGAAGCTTGTTTACTTATTCCTTTCTCCTAGGAAGTTCCACAATCCTTCAGAAATGACCCCAACAGATTAATATTTTATCCATGATTATATTTAATCCTTATACAACCCAGTGAAAGAGATGTTATTTTCCCTATTTTACAGTAAGTGATTTAGAACCACATAGAACTTACAGACAGGAGAAATGCACCTCAGTCATAATCATCTGCCACTCTCTTCCTTGTTGGCCTTGTCTCTGCCTCGAGAACATGTCAAGAGCCTTCTTGCCTTTACATTTTCTGTGTCTACTGTCCAGAAAATGACAACCCCAGGCTGACTCCTCATAATTCGGTTTTAATTCAAATGTCACTCTTCAGAGAGTCCTTCCCTGACCTGCCTTTCTATAGCGACTTTCACAGCCATGCCACTTTCCATTCCAATAATGCTTTTATTCATCATAGCTCTTATCAAAATGCAAAATCATGTATTTGTTTACTATTATTATTTATCTATTATCTGTCTTCCCACTGGAATTTAAGGTCTAAGAAAGAAGGAACCTTGAACCTGCTTTATCCCCAGGAGCTAAATAAATATTTGCTGAAAGAATAAATGAATCTAAAACCCAAACCTTTGATAGTACCCTAGTAGTTAAAGCCAGAGATAGTTGTAAAATCCTATTCTCTTTAGCTACTGAGAATATTTTAGAAGATGTTTCATAAATATAAATACATAAACATGCACACATATTTTACAGAAGATGTTAATGAAGACCAAAGAATCTGGTGTTATACTCCAATGCTGAAGAGAAAGAAAAGGACAATGGGAAAGGTGGCTTTTTTGACTCAAAATAAAATTTGGCCACTTGATAATTTTTCCTTAGATAGGTCTTCATTAGAAAATCTCTTTAATCTAATACAATTGAGAGCCTCCTTCTAGGTGTCAGCCTTCATGCTGAAGATATTTCTGGAAACATTTTATTATATTTTTTCAAAATGAACAATCCCAACTCCTTTAGCCTTCCTTAGGGGTCTTATTGGATCCAGTTATGAAATACTCTAGCCCTTGAGTCTTCACTTGCAACTTAAATCAGGGACTGCACACTCAAATGCCCACAGGGCCAGAGAGATAATAAAAATGAATGATCGCTGGTCTTTCTGTGAATATGTTTACATTGTATAAATGCGGGTGCATGCCCAGATACAGGGTTGGTGGCGGCAACATGCAGCTCCTGACAAATGTTGCTGTTGACCCTGAGCCTCTGGATCTTCTAATATTTCAAGAGAAGCCAGAAATCTGGATTTTTATGAGAAAATTGCTCATTTTAGTTTATAAACCACTTTAGGGCTACATAAGTATGTCTGTGCACCCAATGAAACATGCTGGCAGTTGGTTCAACACTCTAAGCTATTGATTCTCTCTGGGTACTCCACTTAGACACAGGCAGCCTTTGGCTCTCCAAGACTTTGACCATCTGTGTTCGGATACGTTATTCTACCAGACTGTGTGGAGCAAGCAACGTGTCATCGGGCACCCTTGATTAATAGAGATTACAGTCTTTTCTTCTAGCTCATGTAAACACCTTAGGCAGTATTGACAGCACTGAATATTAAAATAACCTTGTCTTTCTTCTGGGTCATATATTAATTTTTTAAATTGGGGTTTTCTATGTTTATTCTTTATTACAGATCTCCTTGCTTTCTTTCTAGGTTGCTGGCATTTGATATAACTCAGTCACATCATCAAATAATAATGATTCTCAATTGCCTAATGTGTGGAGTGTTTTTTTTTTTTTCCTTCAGGGCTTTTCCTTAGCTAGTAATCTAATGTATTGTGTTTAATTTGGTTCATTCTCTGTACTCAAACAGCATGCTATATATTCCATACCCGAACTATTGATTAGACATTAAAATTAACTCATAAATTCAGCCCTTCCTCTTCACCAAATCAATTCCTATCAGTTTAGTTTCGCTTTTTCCATTACAATGGGTTTCCAACTGTTTCCTGAACTCCAGTCTCATCCCCATGTTTCCAATCATGCACACTGCTACCTGAATAAATATTCTAAGACCATGGTTTTACCATAATCAGATAAATATTCATAGCTAATTATCTATAAGTCTATGCATCAGAGCATTCAATATTATCAGATCCTAATATATATTTAAAATGTCATCTTTTGGTTTTCTCACAAACTAACATTTGGTCCCAATTCTGCAGTGACCACTTGCTTTCAACCCTCTCTGACTTTGCCATGTTCACATTGTGTACATGGTATGGAAATGGCACATCCTTGATCATCCTATTCTGCTCTCCAGACCCATTGTACCTTTCAGACTCTGATCAAACATCGGCTCTATTTGATAATTTTCTCTACAACCCCAGGTAGTAAATCCCTGCCTTGTCTGTGCTATATACCTTTAATACAGCATACAACACACATTTCTAAATTTGAGGGTTTTTTCTCACATTTTTCTGGGATCATAAGGTGGACAGGAACCATGTGTTGTTCACTTACATAGGTCCACTACTCAAGAACTGACACTAAAAAATTGTGGCCATTCATTAAAATATTTCAATCTAAATAAATGAATTATTGCAATACTCTTTAGCAACATAGCACAATGGCTAAGAGCTAGGATTGGGGAAATGAAAAGACTTGAGTTCAAATTCCAGATGTAACATTTATAAGCGAGGTAATTTTAAGTAAGTCAAATCAACTGTTTTGCCCTGCTTGAAAGATGCCATTAAGAAAATGAAGGGACAATCCAGGGACTGAGAAAAAATACTTGAAACATACATTTAAGACAAAGGACTTACATGCAAAATACAAAAGGACGCCTTAGAGTTCAATATAATACAAAGACAAACAAACCAATTAAATATGGGCAAAAGATTTGAACAGGCAGTTCACACAAGAATATATATGAATTGCAAATAAGTATGGGTAGAAAGGTCTTATTAGGTGTTATTAAAATGCAAATTAAAAACACAATGAGATACCACTACACACCCATTAAAATGGCTAAAATGATAAAATAATTAAAAGTCTGACCATATCATATGCTGCTGGGTATGTGGAGTAAGTAAAACTCTCATTCATCAGTGCTGAGAATATAAAATGTCACCATGACTTCAGTACAGGTCTTGGCAGTTTTGTAAAAAAGTTAAAATGCATTCACTATACACCCAGCAATTCCATTCCTAGCTATTTACCCAAGAAAAATAAAAATGTATGTCCATTCCAGTATTTGTACATGAATATTCATAGAAGTTTTGTTTGTAATAGCCAAAAATTGGATACAATCTAAAGGTTTATCAGCAATTAAATAAACAAATTGTGGTAGAGCCATACAATGGAAAATAACTCAGGAATTAAAAAAAGGAAAGAATTATTGACAGATGCAGCAATATAAATAAATCAGAAAATCATTATGCTCAGTGAAAGAAGCCAAGTAGAAATAGTACACTTTATTATTTCATTTATATAAACTTCTAGAAAATGCAAACTAATCTATAGTGACAGAAAGTAAATCAGTGGTTTCTTGGGGATAGGAGATGATGAGGGATGGATATCAAAGGGACACGAGGAAACTTTTGGATATGATGGATACATTCACTTTATTGTGATGGTGGTTTCACAAGGGTATGCATATGTTAAAACGTATCAAGTTGTACATATTCTACCTATGTACTTGTTTTATACTTCAATTTTATGTTAATAAAGTTGTAAAAAAAAGAATAACCATCATTAGCTACTAAATATAAAAAATTAATGCTGATAAACTTAAAAGAACTGACAGAAGAAATTATTCTCAAATTACTTCTTATTTTTTTAGTTATTTTCCTCTCCAATTACTTAAGGCAAATTGAGACAGAGATGGCTAGCTGTGCCAACCAGAAAGAATTAATGACATAATATGCAAAATAGCTAATAGACTGGCACAATATCTTCCACAAGTGAAGACCTTTAACATAATACATGCATTGGATTATTCTTTTGGTCATGATAGATTTTCTACAGATCTCATGCAAAACCAACTGACTATAACTATGATGGTCAAAATGATGTCTGTGGTCAGGCAACCAATGAAAATAAACTAATCAGCCCTATAGAGGAACTACAGGTAGCTCTGTGTTATAAACCACTTAGCTATCCAGCCCTCTGGCCATAAATTCTGGGGGAGACCAATCCACATATTAAACTTGTGAAAATTACCACTAGACATGTGTTTGATTGAGAGATAGAGAGAGGGGGACAGAGATAGTGACAGAAAACAGGAGAGAGAGAATACAATTTACTATCCTATAGGAAAAAAGATGGAGAAAACCAAGTCTACCGCTTCATTCAAAGAATACATTCCACAGAGAGTATATGTGGATCTGATGTTTCTTTAGTCAGCATCAGTCTCTTCTCCTAGTATAAGCACTAAATGTGATCTAGTGCTTAAAGATACAAGTTTTGCTTTAATATAGCCAACTTCTTCACCTGGTGCTCAAAGAAGCTGGCCATCTATCTGTTGAACTTTCTGAAAGGTGGTATGTAAATCTCTGTTCCAAGTAGTTTTCAGTGATAAGTTGGGGTAAATGCAGTAGTTGTCTTATATGTCAACTTTAGAACTTACCCTCTAAAAACACACAACGCCATCACCACCACAACCACCACCATTACTACCACTATCAGCACTTAAAAACGTGATTTCACTGTATTAATTATTCATAATATCTGCAGCACATTTTCCTAAGACTGAAAAGTGTGTGCTATTTCAATTTTTTTCCATAGGGAAAATACTCTGCTGAAAATGTTTTAAAATAATAAAATTATGGTTCAGTTCCTGACTGAGAAGTTAGTATTAGACTTACCCTTATGTAATAAAAAACTGTTAATACTGGAGAAAAAAAAATTGTAACTGTTTTCAAATGTTGAAAAATGGACAGTACAAGGCTGTGATCCTTGACAGAAGGGAAGCTCATGAGGTAAATTTTCCATTCATGCTGGTTTTCTGCCTGGGAGAGATTTCCAAATTATTTCTCAGAAGATTAAACAAGCAAAAGGAGCTATATGGCTGGATATAGGAAAAGGTAAGTGGGTAAAAGAAATGAATGTTAGACTTTGGGGATTTTAAGACATCTGGAATTGTTAGGGCAGGACCCTGGAGAGAGGAAACGACTGAAAATAAGTCTGAGAAATTAGCATAAATATTCACCTCATGTTGTTAGCTAAATTCTAAGTTGTGCATGTGTGGGACATGAATATGTGAGGATAGGCCAAAAAGAGCTGCTGGGGGACTAAGAAGTGGACAGAGGTTTCCAAGTCCTCACAGTTCTGGGGAAATATTGGCATCCCCACCCAGCCACATGGAGAGACCTCGACGAATGACTTGAGCATCCAGATGAGAATTTAGAAAGCCAGTGCCTTAGGAGTTAGAACTGCAGCCTAAGATCCTTACTCTTGTAACATGCTAAAACCAAGAGCAAATGAGATCAAAGTAACCTGCCAAAAATTTAACTATTCATCAGGAGGAAATCCCCTCTTTAGAGGAAAATGATGTAATCCAGAAGCTCTCCAATTATCATTCACAATGTTCAGCATATAATAAAATTACTAGATATGGAAGAAGATGAGACAAGAGACCTATCTCAACAGAAAGTTGTCTGATAGAAGACCCATAAATAATTCAAAGGCTGGAATTAGCAGTGAGGGACTTAAAAGAGCTATTATCAGCATGTTAAATAATTTAGTGGAAAATATGGACAAAAGGTATGAACAGATGGAGAATTTTAGCAAAAAGTTGAAACTCTAGAAAAAGATCAAATGAAAATTTTAGGACTGAAAAGAAAATCTGTCTGAAACAAATAATTTATTGAGATGCTTAAACAGACTTGAAAAAAGCAGAAAAATTTTTAGTAATCTCAAATTCAGATCATAGGAGTTATTTAATCTGACATACAGAGAAGAAAAATGAAAGAATAAAAAATGCAGGCCAAAGTTTCCATTATCACCTGAGCTAATGTCAAACAGTTGAAGATACATGCAACTAGCATACAAGAGTGAAGAGAGAAAATGGAACAAATTACAAAATATTTGAAAAGATAGTGACCAAACATTTTTCAAATTTGATTAAAATTATTAATCCACAGAAGAAAAAAATTCAGCAAATTCCAAGAGAATGAATAAATATAAAGACCACACTGAGGCACATAAAAGTGAAAATTGAAGCATACCAAAGACAAAGAGAAAAATCTTAAAACCAGTAAGGGGCAAAACACACATTAGCAGTAGAATAATAAAAATGATGGCTGTCTTCTCATTAGAAAGAAGTGGAAGCCAAGAGAGCATGTAATGACTTTTTTAACATTTAGAAAAGAAAATCCTTTTAATTCAGAATCATATGTCCAATAAAAAATGTCTATCCAAAACGAAGCAAAACGAAGCAAAATGTCTATCCAAAATGAAGCAAAACGAAGACATTTCAGACAAATAAGTGTTTAGTAAGTTCAACAGTGGGAAACCCACACTACAGAAGTACAAAGGAGGTTCTCAGGTTGAAGAGAAATGTTTCCAGATAGAAGTCTGGACCTGTAGTAATGAAGAACACTGAAGGTGACAAATATGAGGGCAAATATAAAAAATTATTTTGGGGGCTTCCCTGGTGGCGCAGTGGTTGGGAGTCCGCCTGCCGATGCAGGGGACACGGGTTTGTGCCCCGGTCCGGGAGGATCCCACATGCTGCGGAGCGGCTGGGCCTGTGGGCCACGGCCACTGGACCTGCATGTCCGGAGCTTGTGCTCCGCAATGGGAGAGGCCACAGCGGTGAGAGGCCTGCGTACCGCAGAAAGAAAACAAAAACAAAACAAAACAAAAATTATTTTTTAAATTTCCCTTCAAAATAACAAAGAACATATGGAACATATGCAAAGCAAAGAGCGAGACAGTAAGCTTAGACACAATCATATCAGTAATTACAATAAACCTAAGCAGACTAAACCACTCTATTTAAAAGACAGTGATTGCCAGAACCAACTAAATGCTATTTACAAGGGATCTATTTTAAATATAAGGACACATATACATTGAAAGAAAAAGGACAGGAAATTATATAGCATGCAAACACTAATTTTTTAAAAAGGCAGTGTGGCTATATAGATATTAGACAAAGCAGATGTGCTTTATGGTTCAAAGATCGGATTTTTAACAGAGATTAAGAGGGAGAATTCTTAATGACAAAAAGTGTCAATTCATTAGGAAGTTATAATGACTTAAATATATTTAACCAAATAACACATTTTCAAAATGCTTGGAAAAATGGAGAAAAAAGGAAAAGAAATACAATAGGTAAGTCCACAAATAACACTTGGATATTTTCATACTTTTTCCTCAGTAATTTATAGTGGGAACTGGCACAAAATTCAGTAAACATATAGAAGATTAGAAGAACACTATTAACCAGCTTTACCTAAATAACATTTGTAGTGCACTATGCCGAACAACTGCAGAAACTACATTGCTTTCAAGTGTACATGGGACATTGACTAAAACAGACCATATGCTTGGCAGTAAAAATGAGTCTTAATAAATTTAAAAGATAGAGCTCACACAGAGCATGTCTCTTTAACACAATGGAATTAAAAGTAGAAATCAATTTAGAAAAGTGGAAAATCTTCTAATAAATAAAAATTGAATAACACACTTCTAAATAACCTATGGATCAAAGAATAAGTTGTAATGGAAATTAGAAAATATTTTGCGTCCCTCTGCTGTGAAGAATAGACAAGGGGGAGAGGGCAAGGAAAGAAAAAAGGAGACCAGTTTGGTGGTTATTACATTTATCCAGGTGAGAGATGAAGGCATAGACGAGTGTGGTAATAGAGTGTCAGAATCCATCAGATTCTGAATATGATTGAAGTTACACACAATAGGATTTGCGGATAAGTAAATATGAAGTTTGAAAAAAAAACAGAGAAGTCAAGAAGGATTGATCTGAAAATTTTGGCAAAAAGATGGAGCTGCCATTAACTAAAATGAAGAAAATTAAAAGAGAAACAGGTTTTGAGGAGAAATAGTATGAACTGAGTTGTGACCACAGAGATTTATTATCTATTCAAGAGATGTGCTGTAGACTGTTGGATATATGAGTCTGTTATTCACGGGAGAGATTGGAGGTGGGATATACATTTTATATATACCTGATTATATATATTTATATGTATAATTTATACCTGAAATAAATTCAACAGTCTATACTTACAGAGTAAGACTTATCCTTGAGGCTCTCCGACATTAAGTGGCCAGGGAGATGAGAAAGAAAGAGTCATCAAAGGAAACTGAGGGGTAGCAGGCAAAGCAAGATTTTGATGCTCTGGAAACCCAGTGAAAGTGTTTCAAGGAGAAAAGAATGATCAAATCTACCAACTTCTACGTGTAGGTTAAGTTAAGATGAGAGCTGTAGATGGACGCTTTGTTTAGAACAAGCAAGTCAGCTGATGACCTGGAGACTAGCTGTAGTGGAATGGTGGGAGTGAAAGCCTGACTAGAGTGAGCCTGACTAGAGTGAATTCAGTACAGAGAGTAAACCACTGCGCAGAGACAACTATTTTCAGTAGGGCTTTTCTCAGACAAGAAAAAAAAAAAATAGAATAATGACTGAAAGGGAAGTTGGGTTAAGAGATGAATTTTTAAGAAGGAAGAAAGGATAGCATTTTTGTATACCAATGAAGAAAATCTGATAAAAAGAAAATCACTATCAACTTGGACATAAAAGGAGAGAATTGGTTGAATGAGCAAAAGGTGATGGTATCTAGCACAAATGAGAGAGGCTGGACTTACCTCAGAGCACAAGCAATTCTTCTATTGTAATATGAGGAAATACAGAGCATATATAAATGGCAAGAACTTGACAGATCCTTTTCTGATTGCTTCTTCAGAGAGGTGAGGAAGGTGTTAGAGATTAGAAGTGTGAAGGAAGAAGTATAAAGTAGTCATTTACGAGAAATGGAAAATTAATCGAGCAAAAAATATAGTATTACTGTTGAGAAATGTTAAAAGCCCAATTAAAGTTATTGATTGTGGGCTTAAGTGAGACCAGTCATCGTGGTTACTTGCTTTCCCCCAGACATTTTCACCTGAGCAGGTACAGGGATAAGGTAGGCAGAGATTTAGATTTAACCAGGATTGGGGTTTTGCCAAATAAATATAAAAAAGGTAAAGGCATCTTCAAAGAAATGATTATACTGATTGACAATGGAATTTCAGGAAGGAAGGACATAAGAATAAGTAAAGAGGTGGTAGAATCAATGGATTTTAACTCTGAAAGTGGGATTGAAACAGTAATCAGAGCAATAGTATGAGTGAGCAGAAGAGCTAAGAGTGAGCAGAAGAGCTAAGAGACAGGATACTTGGGTTTAAGTTACGAAGGGATTTCAGTATTGGTACTAGCAGTGGAAATGGTGTATGAGATAGTTTAGGAGAAAAACGTCATCACTGGAGGAGGGCAGCTAAACTGAGATTTTAGGGGTTTGGAAAAATGGTGTAAGTGAATATTGAAATCATCCACTGTTATGACAGGAGTAGTGCTGGAGAGAGCGACAGTCAGCACGGATCTAACTTCTTCAAGGAATAAGGAGGTGTTGGTTTGGCAGAGGGGTTAGTAGATGGGCTGCATTGGGTGCTTTCTGTTGGTTTAGAGAGGAAAGAGAAGGGTCCATAAGGACCAGTAGGAGCAAGCAGGATTCCTGTCTCACCTCTAGTACCTGAGGTATTACAGGCGCAGGAGAGAAGACAGTCCCCAAAAGAGACTCACTGGAAAGAATTGTCTTCAGAAGAGATTCTGGTTTCAAATTTGTTCTTAATGGCAGAACTATCCTGTTATCCAGAAATAGCCTAGGAGAGAGTGGCTGTCGCTAAATCTGCTTTTCTGGCTGCTGAAGTGTCTGCTCTATCTTGACACTTCCTTTGGTGCTACAAGAAAGTGTTACTGCTGCATCTCTGGCAGTCTCAAGCAACCCCCAAACCGCTGACAACGTTGAAGATCTCACGCCTATTGATGATAAAATTAGTTTCCACGTGATGAGACAGAGGTTTTTCTCTCTTTCGTTTTCTCTCTCTCTCTCTCTCTCTCTCCTCCTTCCTCCCCATATTCCCCTCACTTCTCCTTCTCTCTGCCTTTTAGAGGAGGAAGATAAATGAAGAGATGATGAGATAGTTTAAAGCTCATTTGGCTACTGTTAGAAGCAGAAGGTAGTAAAACTATACTGTCAGAAAACACTAAATATAAAAGCAAAGCATGTAATTTGTTAATACTCTGTAGCACACTAAGTGGGATGTGGCAGATCCTGAAGTCAACCAAAGAGTGTTCTGAGAGGTAAAACTTTCAAGCTGGGAAAATGTCAGAAGACTATATTAAAGAAGAAAAACTGTCGATGGCCAGATGCTCATCTCTCTCAGAATTCTACATACATTTCTTCTTTTCAGATTGGTTTTTCAGCAGAGGAAAACTGTTCTTAGGAGTTAACGTGCTAGACTATTAGACAACAGTCAGGAATTGATTCCTAACGTTTATCTGATGAAATGAAGTGAAATAACTTGTAGTGGATTGTACAGTAAATTTTCTTTTCTAACGTGGCTTGGATTAGAGATAAGATCCTTGAAATTCAAGTCACAATATTGGCATTCCAACATTGATGCTGCTATATGCCCGACCTCTTACTGGTGTCTGAGAAAAAGCTCATCATTTTCTTGATTCATCTTGGGAGACTATATATATAGCTGATTTAATAAAGAGACCTACTTCAGTCTCACAGGTGGTTAACATTTAATCACAGCAAGAGAACATTCACTTGTGTACACCTATTTAGTACATAGGTACCACCTACGTGGTAGCCAAGCTCCAAGAAGGTCTCAAAGATCCTTCCCTCCTGGTATTTCTGCCCTTGTGTAGTCCCCTCCCACAATGATTCACGGCTGGCCTGGGTGGCCAATTAGACAGTGCGGAACTTACAGTGTGTGCTTCCAAAGGGAGTTCATAAAACACTGCGGGTTTTCACCTTGCTCTTCCTTGGATTACTCTCTCTAGAGGAAGTCAACTGCCATGTCAGAACACTCAACAAGTCTATTTAGAAATCCATTTGGTGGCGAACTGAAGCCTGCCTCCAATAGCCAGCACCAGCTTGCCATCTGTGTCTGTGAGTGTCCTTGGGACCTTGGAAGCAGCTGCTGCAGCCCAGTGAAATCTGAAGATGACTGCAGCACCAGAGGACATCTGAAACCTTAAGAAAGTACCTGAGCCAGACCACGCAGCTAAGCCACTACTGTATTCCTGACCCATAGAAACTGTGTGAGATAATACATCTTGTTGTTTTAAGTAGCAATTGTTTTTCTGTATGCAAGCAGAAGCTTTATTCATTGATCAAGGAATGGGGAAAGAAGGGCTTGTACTCTAAAAACACCTTCTCCCCGAAAGGAGGGGAATAACGGGAATTTTTTTTAAAGACTTTTTTTGTTTTATGTGGACCATTTTTAAAGTCTTTATTGAATTTGTTACAATATTGCTTCTGTTTTATGTTTTGTTTTTTTTGCCCATGAGGCATGTGGGATCTTAGCTTCCTGACCAAGGATCAAACCCGCACTGCCTGCATTGGAAGGTGAAGTCTTAACCACTGGACCACAAGGGAAGTCTGGGGGAATTTTTTAGTTGAAGTATAGTTGATTTACAATGTTGTGCTAGTTTCAGTTGTACAGCAAAGTGATTCAGTTACACATATGTATATATATTTTTTTTTCAGATTCATTTCCCTTATAGGTTATTTCAAAATATTGTGTATAGTTCCCTGCACTATACAGTATGTCTTTATTGGTTATCTGTTTTATATATAGTAGTGTGTTTATGTTAATCTAAGCAGCAAATTGTGAAGTTATTTGTTACACAGCAACTAGAGCTATCTAATACAACCTGATCAAGATATCTAATACAACCGGATCAAGATACCTAATACAAGTTATAAATTCATCACTTATAATCCCAGAAAACAGTGACTCCAATGCTACTAAAAGCAATAGTTCAAAAAAAGAAAAGGTTTTGGATATCATGGTAAACAGAATGGCCTCTCAAAGATGTCCATTGGACTAAAGAGGTTCAAATCTCCAGACCCTGTGAATTTGTTTCCTTACATGACAAAAAAAGAGTACAGATGTGATTAAATTAAGAATCTTAAAATGAGGAGGTTTATCCTGGGTTATCCAAGTGGGCCCAATATAATCACAAGGGAGCTTATGAGGCAGAGGAGGGAGAGTCAAATGAGATGTAGGAGATAATGACAGTGGAAACAAGAGGTTGGAGTGTGACAAGGAAGAGACCATGATCCAAAGAATGCAAGCAGATTCTAGAAGCTGAAAAAGGAAAATGATTCCCCAGTGACACCTTCAGAAGGAACACAGCCCTGGTGACACTTTAATATTATTCTTCTGACCCTCCAGATTTATAAGAGTATAAATTTGTGTTGTTTTAAGCCACTAAATTGGTGATAATTTGTTACAGCAGCAAGAGGAAACTAAAACAGTAAACTAATATTGTGCCATGGGAATGAAAAAAAAAAGAAGTCAAAACAATAGTTGGTTTCACTACTTTATCTTACAAAAGCCTCTCTGAGCCTAGTGTAAGCACACCAAGCTTCTACTCTGAACAAACGCACTCCTAAGGTTGCAATCCACAAAATGAAGGAATTCAAATGACTTATCATTTAACTAAGAAACGCTTTTGATGATGCCAGTCCTCCCACACTTTCACAGAAAGCAAATGAGGTTTCCAGCACAAGTTCCATAAACGTTTGTTGACAATGATACAGAGAAAAATTTACCAAAAGCATTCCTGGCAATAAAGCAAATTTGAGGATCTTTGGGTACTTGTTCTTTCCGTAAGTGGACTTTATGCACTCTGACTTATGACACTGATTTTTTTAGTAATAATAACAAACCTGATACTTTTACAAAATGCTTCACGTATATGTCTCAGGTGATCCTCACAACACCACTGGGAGGTGGATGAGACTATTTTTTTTTTATACATGAAGAGGCTAAGTTTCAGCAAGATTGACTTCTCAAATATCATCCAACTATAAATGACAGAGCAGCAACAGAAAATCCCTTATTTAATTATGAATACTGTGTATCCACATGCTTCTTCATCTTATGCTGTGTTTTTTCTAGCTTAAATTAAACAATATGTTCTTAGAAAAAGAACTGGATATAATATTTATCATTCTAACTTTTCCTTTTGACAAATACATGTTGAGCATCTCTAAATTTCAGGCATCAGATCTACAGCAGAGAAAAGGATGTAATCCTTAGCCTCAGGAAGTTCATTGTGTAGTGGAAGAGACACATTAGTGGGTTGGCATTTACCCTTAAACTGGTGGGGGCTGTTATAGGGGTAAGTACTGTGTCAGGGGGGCAGAGAGCATGAGACACTAATGTGGAATTGGGGACATCAAGGAGAATTTCTCAAAGGTGGTAACTCAAATTTTCAGCCGCAGCTAAGAAAATTAGCCTGGTAAATGAAGATGGGAGTAGGGGAAGATGTTCCAAAAAGAAGAACAAATGCAAGCTGGGAACCAGTTTCCAAGAATGTTCCAGTTCTGCAGAACTTCTCTGCCCCCCACATTGGATAACACACCTGTCGCTCAGTAGATGCTACCCAGATGCCAACAGAATAGTTCTGAGTCTCACTGGTCCAGGTGGCCATCTGAGTAGAAAGATGACTTTCTTTTTTCTAATTTTTCTTTTCTCAAGAAATTGGCAGATGTTCTTGATATGGAAATGTTATATTGTGTACTTCATATCTTAAAGGGCTGTTGCCTAATTTCTTCTAGGAGAACTCCTAAGCCACACTTATCTTTTCAGACTGTGCATTGATTCCTGTTAGCTCTTGTCCATAAGGATCTCCTTCCCTGAATCCTGCCAGTTTCCCTGCACTGGAAAGAGCAGATGTGGTAAAAACGTTTTAGAAGGCCGTTGGTATATCATTTTGCAAATTCCTTAACTTCAGAAGTATAGGCCTAGAGTGTATAAAGCATTTTAATAGCTTAGAAATGCAAAATTAATGCAAAGCAATGTTATGTTGAATAACAATTAATTTGCTTACAGTGTTGTATGTTATGTCATTTAATACACAGCCAGAAATAATTCACTGAAGGTCGTGCTGGGGACATAAAAAAAACAATCAATAGTTTTTCTAACATCCAAATTTTATCCCCAGGTGGAATAAATTCATTTATTAAATACAGCTGAAGTGTTTACTTATTGCACAGGGTATGAAAAATGGGAGATATATGTATTCTTTTAGCTACTTAAAATATGGGATTAAAATGTTAAAATAATTTATCAAGAAAATTCATAAGGAGTCCAGTAGGATACAGCAGAAGGAACTTTGGACTAGGCAGGTACAAGTGAGACCACATGCCATTAGAGCAGGGACCTTATCTGTTTTGTTTATTGCTTACTCTCCCCCCAGCCCCACAAAGCAGTTCCTGGCACCCCGTAGATGTTTAGTGGTCATGGGCTCATTAAGTAAATGCATGAATATCTGTTATGGTTTGAATTGTGTCCTCCCAAGATCTGTATGTTGAAGTCCTAACTCCAAGTGCTTCAGAATGTGACCTATTTGGACATAGGGTCTTTAGAAAGGTAATCAAATTAAAATGAGGGTGGGCTCTAATTCAATATGATTAAAGTCCTTATAAAAAGAGGAAATTAGGAGATAGATATGCACATAGGGAGAACACCATGTGAAGATAAAGGCAAAGATTAAGGTGAGGCTTCTACAAGCCAAGGCATGTCAAAATTGCCAGCCAACGAATAGAAGCTGGGTGAGAGACATGGAAACAATTCTCTCTCACAACCCTCAGAAGGAACCAACCATGCTGACACCTTAATCTCAGATTTATAGCCTCCAGGACTGTGAGACAATACGTTTCTGAGATTTAAGCCACCCAGTTGTTTAAGCCCTAGCAAACTAATAAAATATCTTTCTAGTTAAGTCTTCCATATCTAAGTTACAGGCTTTCTTGATTTTAAAGTTCCACTGTGACTTGCTTATATTCTTCAGTTGTGGTTATATCAGCATTTGGCTATCTAACCACTCTGTAAAATAGTAAATAAACTTACTTTCTTTGGATTTCACATACCATAAAACTGTGCACAGGGCAAGTGCTTGAGAGATGCTTAAGTGCACAAAAGCTATAAAATAGTCTTACCTCTTCTGTTATTACCTTTTACATATGCTTGTTGGAGAGTTAGATGAGATGATTCATGCAAAATACAAAGATGGCCCAGAGAAAGCCCTCAATAAATGAAATTTGAAAAGATTTAGTATAGTATAGTATAAAGTTTAGTATAAAATTTTATACTATACTTTAGTATAGTCTAGTATAGTATAAAGTTTAGTATAAAAAATATGTTTTGAAATTAGATATATGGGTTTAAAATTTTACTGTGTGACCTTGAGCAAGCTTTATGATTTCTCTGTGTCCATGGAGAGGTTACATTTTTTCATATTCCCTTGTAATGGTTTTGTAATATGATGTTAATATGATTATGATAATGAATGAAAATCTCTCGGCACAGTGATGCCCACATAGCAAGAACTCAGTAAGAGATAGTTTCATTGCTACTCATTGAATATGAAAACACTGTGCTAGACACTGAGTGGGAGTTGGAAATAGAAGTTTCAAAAATAAACAAGCCAGTTTTACTTCTTTGTAAATTCATAGAAGCATATAAAACTATTATAGTTAGGAAATGTTCACTGCTGTAAAAAATAAATCACCAAATTTCCATGAGTAACCTCAATAGAGGTTCATTTCCTATTCATGCAAAAGTCCAAGGTGGCTGTTCTTGTTTGGTAAATGTGACATTCCTTTATGCAGTGATTCAGAGAACCAGGTTCCTTCTCCTGTCGTCCTGGATTCCCTTAGGACTTCTGTGTTGTCGTCCTGCAGCCAGCAGAAGGGGAAAGTGAGAGAATGTGAGAGATATTGGAGAAGGCGTAACTGCTTTTAAAAAAACCTGGGTCTAAAAGTGACCTCCCACTTCAGTTCCCATTCCACTGATGAAAATCATTTAACCTGGTTGCAAAACGTCTAGGAAATGTAGTCTCTGGCTCAGTAAAACTCCCAGCAACAACTCATGCTATGAAAATGGAAGATATAGCTTAGCTATATCTGTCACAGACATATAGCTATACACAATGACAGAATGGAGTGAGCCCAGAATGGAGAAGAGATATAGAGTATAGTCTGGGTGTGAAACCAGCTATTCTCAAGGCTCCTAATTAGAACTCTGGAGTTCTGAGCCACTTTTAAATCCACGGTCTCTTGTATAATCAACAGTAGAAAATCCTACTTGGTGGTAGAGGCAAGAGAGAAATAAAAGTGAGGGGAATACTATTAAACCCTATTTCAGGAATGTGATAAAAATTATAGAATTCCAGAGTGGTATTCTAAAGAAAGAATTTAAGCTTATAGTTGAAGATTTTTGACATAATTTATTTCTGCTCACCCCGGAAGTTTGAGGCTATAAATGAGACAGAATATAATTACTCAGTGCAACCATTTTTCAATAATACATATGAATCCCTATGTGTGTTGGGTCTGATCTTACCAGATATGACTGAGTTTTCATTATCTTTCTGAATAAAGATCATTAAAACAAAGGTAGCATTCAGTTAGCAGCACTTAGCTTTTCAGAATACCTTTTCCCAAAACTAGCTAGGTCAGCAGTACTACTATACATATCTTTGTTGCACAATAAGAGACTCCAAATTCCAGTGCTGAGAATGCCATTCATTGAGATGCAATGCATGGTGTGCCAATATATTACAAACCTTCCAGTTTGTTACAGCATTTTCTAAGAACTAATGAACCCAAGCAAATGGCTTATGGCTGGTCTCAGGATGGGAAAAAAAATGTTATCCAAAGGGAAATGTGCACCAACCGACATTAATTTATCTGTGAGCCAGCTCTTCCATATTAAAGGGAGTCAACAGAAAATGCTTTGCTTAGAGGACTTAGATTTGGATTCAATTTGAAAATAATTCATTTATCTTACTAAAAATTATGTCACAGCAGAAGGGTAGAGTTTACTCTTATTTCATGAGTAAATTTTTTAAATTACATAATTTAACATATAAAGTTGTTTCTTTTTAAATATCCTTAACAAGTGATGAAATCACAGTGTGGCATACACTTGTTAGGGCTGAAGTGTTTTCTCACGTGTATTCTTTAAAATGTTATTTTTTTGAGTAATGATTTTAAAAAGGATGTCTAATTTTATGAGCAATATTAAGGCTAGGGGTCAAATTATACTCAAAGAACACATGAAACTTCTGTGTGGTAATGGTAGGCCTCCTTAATATATGTATGTTCTAAAGCTATCTAAATATTCCATCAAATTTCATCAAAGAAAAATATGAGCCCTATAATTTAGTACAAAAAGGTAGCTAGTAATACATGAGAATTAGCATATCAAAATAATTAAAATGAGAAAGTTGCTTATTAGAGATAATGTTTTATAAGTTGCATCAAATGGCTAGCTCTTCTATTTGTTAGGTCAAAAGAGATAATTCCAATTTGTTTAATGCTCTTTGTCTCTGATGCAACTAAAGGCTTATGTATTTAGGAAGATACAGGTTCAGGCAATAGAGCAGGAACTTATCTAAATGGGCCTGGACATTTAGTGAAAGGCTACCATATCCATGGCAGGGAAAAGAAGACCTTTTATCAACAGGGAAAATCGACATGATGGTTAAATGACAAGGAGGAAAACTTAAGGTCTGAGAATGATTCCTCTGTCCAGTAATAAAAGGGGATACAAAATACACAAAAGCTATTATCACCATCATGAGAGCTTTAACTGGTAATTTATCCCAAGAGTTCCAAATATTCAAAATATTTTCTTCCTGGGGTTTAGTAACCAAAAGTAATACAAAAAATGAATCTAATAGTTCATGGTCATCACACTTCATAGTACTGACTTTCCAAATTGTTTTAATATTTTATAACAGAAGAGTTCAATGGAAAAGGGATTGATTGATGATCTGGAGACATAGGATGTGTGACTTCAGAAAAAACTGTATGCACTCTTGGCCTCCATGACCTAAGAGGTAAAACAAAGGCTTTAAGTTGAATTACTCTTATCTTTTTTTCGCTCCAGTATTCTGAGCCACTTTATTTCGTTATTCTAATGCTGAGCCTTCCAGTTCAATGACATAAAGAGGGAAGTGGCACCTCATTCATGCTAGGGTTGGTCCCAGCCACCTGAGGTTTTCCAGAGACACCACATTTATGGACCAGAAATGAAGAGAAGAAAAATCAACTGGTAGCAAAGTAATCACAAAAGCAGGGCCTTTTAAAAGCATATGGTGAGGAGCTTCAAGATGGCAGAAGAGTAAGATGCGGAGATCAACTTCCTCCCCACATATACATCAGAAATACATCTACATGTGGAACTGTTCCTATAGAACACCTACTGAACACTGGCAGAAGACCTCAGACCTCCCAAAAGGCAAGAAACTCTCCATGTACCTGGGTAGGGCCAAAGAAAAAAGAAAAAACAGAGACAAAATGATAGGGATGGGACCTGCACCAGTGGGAGGGAGCTGTGAAGGAGGAAATGTTTCCACACACTAGGAAGCCCCTTCACTGGCAGAGACGAGGAGTGGTGGGGGGAAGCTTTGGAGTCACGGAGGAGATCGCAGCAACAGGGGTGCAGGGAGCAAAGCGGAGAGATTCCCGCAGAGAGGACCAGGGCCGACCAGCACTCACCAGCCCTATAGGCTTGTCCGCTCACCCGCCGGGGTGGGCGGGGGCTGAGAGCAGAGGCTTGGGCTTTGGTCAGAGCGCAGGGAGATGACTGGCAGCATGAACACAGCCTGAAGGGGTTAGTGCACCACGGCTAGCCGGGAGGGAGTCCTGGAGAAGAGACAAGAGACTTTTTCTTGCCTCTTGTTTCCTGGTGCGCGAGGAGAAGGGATTCAAAGCACCGCTTAAAGGAGCTCAAGAGACGGGCATGAGCCGCGGCTATCAGTGCGGACCCCAAAGACGGGCATGAGACGCGAAGGCTGCTGCTGTCGCCACCAAAAAGCCCGTGTGCAAGCACAGGTCACTATCCACACCTCCCCTCCTGGGAGGCTGTGCAGCCTACCACCGCCAGGGTCCAGTGATCCAGGGACAACTTCCCCGGGAGAACACACGGTGCCTCAGGCTGTTGTAATGTCACACTGGCCTCTGCCGCCGCAGGCTCGCCCCGCACCCGTACCCCTCCCTCCCCCTGACCTGAGTGAGCCAGAGTCCCAGAATCAGCTGCTTCTTTAACCTCGTAGTGTCTGAGCGAAGAACAGACGCCCTCAGGCGACCAACACGCAGAGGCGGGGCCAAATCCAAAGCTGAACCCTGGGAGCTGTGGGAAGAAAGAATAGAAAGGGAAATTTCTCCCAGCAGCCTCAGGAGCAGTGGATTAAATCTCCACATTCAACTTGATGTACCCTGCATCTGTGGAATACCTGAATAGACAATGAATCATCCCAAATTGAGGAGGTGGACTTTGGGAGCAAGATATATTATTTTCCCCCCTTTTTCTCTTTTTGTGAGTGTGTATGTGTATGCTTCTGTGTGTGATTTTGTCTGTATAGCTTTGCTTTCATCATTTGTCCTAGGGTTCTGTCCATCCATTTTTGTTTTTCTTCTTTTTAAAATTGTTTTCTGAATAATTATTTTTTATTTTAATAACGTTATTTTACTTTATTTTATTTTATCTTCTTTCTTTCTTTCTTTCTTTCTTTCTTTCTTTCTTTCTTTCTGTCTTTCTTTCCTTCTATTTTTTTCTCCCTTTTATTCTAAACTGTGTGGATGAAAGGCTCTTGGTGCTCCAGCCAGACATCAGGGATGTGCCTCTGAGGTGGGAGAGCTAAGCTCAAGACACTGGTCCACAAGAGAGCTCCCAGCTCCACATAATATCAAACAGCGAAAATCTCCCAGAGATCTTGATCTCAGTGCCAAGACCCAGTTTCACTCAAAAACCAGTAAGCTACAGTGCTGAACACCCTATGCCAAACAAATAGCAAGACAGGAATACAGCCCCATCCATTAGCAGAGAGGCTGCCTAAAATCCTAATAAGTCCACAGAAACCCCAAAACACACCACCAGATGTGGACCTGCCCACCAGAAAGACAATATCCAGCCTCATCCACCAGAACACAGGCACTAGTCCCCTCCAACAGGAAGCCTACACAACCCAGTGAACCAAACTTAGCCACTGGGGACAGACACCAAAAACAACAGAAACTACGAACCTGCAGCATGCAAAAGGAGAACACAGAAAAACACAGAGCAGGTGAAGGAGCAAGGTAAAAACCCACCAGAACTAATAAGTGAAGAGGAAATAGGCAGTCTACCTGAAAAAGAATTCAGAATAATGATCGTAAAGATGATCCAAAATCTTGGAAATAGAATAGAGAAAATAAAAGAAACGTTTAACAAGAACCTCAAAGAACTAAAGAGCAAACAAACAATGATGAACAACACAATAAATGAAATTTAAAATTCTCTAGAAGGGATCAATAGCAGAATAACTGAGGTAGAAGAACGGATAAGTGACCTGGAAGATAAAATAGTGGAAATAACTACTGCAGAGCAGAATAAAGAAAAAAGAATGAAAAGAACTGAGGACAGTCTCAGAGACCTCTGGGACAACATTAAATGCACCAACATTCGAATTATAGGGATCCCAGAAGAAGAAGAGAAAAAGAAAGAGACTGAGAAAATATTTGAAGAGATTATAATTGAAAACTTCCCTAATATGGGAAAGAAAATAGTTAATCAAATCCAGGAAGCAGAGAGAGTCCTACACAGGATAAATCCAAGGAGAAACACACCAAGAAACATATTAATCAAACTATCAAAAATTAATTACAAAGAAAACATATTAAAAGCAGCAAGGGAAAAACAGCAAATAACACACAAGGGAATCTCCATAAGGTTAACAGCTGATCTTTCAGCAGAAACTCTGCAAGCCAGAAGGGACTGGCAGGACATATCTAAAGTGATGAAGGAGAAAAACGTACAACCAAGATTACTCTACTCATCAAGGATCTCATTCAGATTTGACGTTGAAGAAATTAAACCCTTGACAGACAAGCAAAAGCTGAGAGAGTTCAGCACCACCAAACCAGCTTTACAAAAAATGCTAAAGGAACTTCTCTAGGCAGGAAACACAAGAGAAGGAAAAGACCTACAATAACAAACCCAAAATAAGAAAATGGTAATAGGAATATACATATCCATAATTACCTTAAATGTAAATAGATTAAATGTTCCCACCAAAAGACACACACTTGCTGAATGGATACAAAAACAAGACTCATATATATGCTGTCTACAAGAGACCCACTTCAGACCTAGGGACACATAAAGACTGAAAGTGAGGGGATGGAAAAAGATATTCCATGCAAATGGAAATCAAAAGGAAGCTGGAGTAGCAATACACATATCAGACAAAATAGACTTTAAAATAAAGACTATTACAAGAGACAAAGAAAGATACTACCTGATGATCAAGGGATTGATCCAAGCAGAAGATATAACAATTATAAATATTTATGCACCCAACATAGGAGCACCTCAATACATAAGGAAAATACTAACAGCCATAAAAGGGGAAATCAACAGGAACACAATCATAGTAGGGGACTTTAACACCCCACATTCACCAATGGACAGATCATCCAAAATGAAAATAAATAAGGAAACACAAGCTTTAAATGATACATTACACAAGCTGGACTTAGTTGATATTTATAGGACATTCCATCCAAAACAACAGAATACACATTCTTCTCAAGTGCTCATAGAACATTCACCAGGATATATCCTATCTTGGGTCACAAATCAAGCCTTGGTAAATTTAAGAAAATTGAAATCATATCAAGTATCTTTTCCAACCACAAAGCTATGAGACTAGATATCAATTACAGGAAAAGATCTGTAAAAAATACAAACACATGGAGGCTAAACAATACACTACTTAATAACCAAGAGAACACTGAAGAAATCAAAGAGGAAATCAAAAACCACCTACAAACAAATGAAAATGGAGACATGATGACTCAAAACCTATGGGATGCAGCAAAAGCAGTTCTAAGAGGGAAGTTTATAACAATACAATCCTACCTTAAGAAATAGGAAACATCTCAAATAAACAACCTAACCTTGCACCTAAAGCAATTAGAGAAAGGAGAACAAAAAAACGCTAAAGTTAGCAGAAGGAAAGAAATCATAAAGATAAGATCTGAAATAAAGGAAAAAGAAATGAAGGAAGCAGTAGCAAAGATCAATAAAACTAAAAGCTGGTTCTTTGAGAAGATAAACAAAATTGATAAACCATTAGCTAGAGTCATCAAGAAAAAAAGGGAGAAGACTCAAAACAATAGAATTAGAAATGAAAAAGGAGAAGTAACAACTGACACTGCAGAAATACAAAGGATCATGAGAGATTACTACAAGAAACTCTATGCCGATAAATTGGACAACATGGAAGAAATGGACAAATTCTTAGAAATGCACAAACTGCCGAGACTGAACCAGGAAGAAATAGAAAATATGAACAGACCAATCACAGGCACTGAAATTGAAACTGTGATTAAAAATCTTCCAACAAACAAAAGCCCAGCAGCAGATGGCTTCACAGGTGAATTCTATCAAACATTTAGAGAAGAGCTAACACCTATCCTTCTCAAACTCTTCCAAAATATAGCAGAGGGAGGAACACTCCCAAACTCATTCTATGAGGCCACCATCACCCTGACACCAAACCCAGACAAAGATGTCACAAAGAAAGAAAACTACAGGCCAATATCACTGATGAACATAGATGTAAAAATACTCAACAAAATACTAGCAAACAGAATCCAACAGCACATGAAAAAGATCATACACCATGATCAAGTGGGGTTTATTCCAGGAATGCAAGGATTCTTCAATATACTCAAATCAATCAATGTGATACACTATATTAACAAATTGAAGGAGAAAAACCATATGATCATCTCAATAGATGCAGAGAAAGCTTTCGACAGAATTCAACACCAATTAATGATAAAAACCCTCGAGAAAGTAGGCATAGAGGGAACTTTCCTCAACATAATAAAGGCCATATATGACAAACCCACAGCCATCATCCTCAATGGTGAAAAACTGAAACCATTTTCACTAATATCAGGAGCAAGACATGGTTGCCCACTCTCACCACTCTTATTCAACATAGTTTTGGAAGTTATAGCCACAGCAATCAGAGAAGAAAAAGAAATAAAAGGAATCCAATTGGAAAAGAAGAAGTCAAGCTGTCACTGTTTGCAGATGATATGTTACCATACATAGAGAATCCTAAAGATGTTATCAGAAAACTACTAGAGCTAATCAACGAATTTGGTAAAGTAGCAGGATACAAAGTTAATGCACAGAAATCTCTGGCATTCCTATACACTAATGATGAAAAATCTGAAAGGGAAATTAAGAAAACACTCCCATTTACCACTGCAACAAAAAGAATTAAATATCTAGGAATAAACCTACCTAAGGAGACAAATGACCTGTATGCAGAAAATTATAAGACACTGATGAAAGAAATTAAAGATGATACAGATAGATGGAGAGATATACCATGTTCTTGGATTGGAAGAATTAACATTGTGAAAATGACTCTACTACCCAAAGCAATCTACGGAATCAATGCAATCTCTATCAAACTACCACTGGCATTTTTCACAGAACTAGAACAAAAAATTTCACAATTTGTATGGAACCACAAAAGACCCTGAATAGCCAAAGAAATGTTGAGAACAAAAAATGGAGCTGGAGGAATCAGGCTCCCTGAATTCAGACTATACTACAAAGCTACAGTCATCAAGACTGTATGGTGTTGGCACAAAAACAGAAATATAGATCAATGGAACAGGATAGAAAGCCCAGAGATAAACCCACACATATATGGTCACCTTATCTTTGATAAAGGAGGCAGGAATATACAATGGAGAAAACAGAGCCTCTTCAATAAGTGGTGCTGGGAAAACTGCACAGGTACATGTAAAAGTATGAAATTAGAACACACCCTAACACCATACATAAAAATAAACTCAAAATGAATTAAAGACCTAAATGTAAGGCCAGATACTCTAAACTCTTAGAGGAAACCATAGGCAGAACACTCTATGACATAAATCACAGCAATCTCCTTTTTGATCCACCTCCTAGAGAAATGGAAATAAAAACAAAAATAAACAAATGAGCCCTAATGAAACTTAAAAGCTTTTGCACAGCAAAGGATACCAAAAACAAGACCAAAAGACAACCCTCAGAATGGGAGAAAATATTTGCAAATGAAACAACTGACAAAGGATTAATCTCCAAAATTTACAAGCAGTTCATGCAGCTCAATATCAATAAAACAGCCCAATCCAAAAATGGGCAGGAGACCTAAATAGACGTTTCTCCAAAGAAGATATACAAATTGCCAACAAACACATGAAAGAATGTTCAACATCATTAATCATTAGAGAAATGCAAATCAAAACTACAATGAGATATCATCTCACACTGGTCAGAATGGCCATCATCAAAAAATCTACAAATGGGCTTCCCTGGTGGCGCAGTGGTTGGGAATCTGCCTGCTGATGCAGGAGACACGGGTTCATGCCCCAGTCTGGGAAGATCCCACATGCCGCAGAGCGGCTGGGCCCATGAGCCATGGCTGCTGATCCTGTGCGTCTGGAGCCTGTGCTCCGCAACGGTAGAGACCACAATAGTGAGAGGCCTGCGTACCCCCCCCCAAAAGAAAAAATTCATTGAAATAATCTACAAACAATAAATGCTGGAGAGGGTGTGGAGAAAAGGGAACACTCTTGCACTGTTGGTGGGAATGTAAATTGATACAGCCACTATGGAGAACAGTATGGAGGTTCCTTAAAAATCTAAAAATAGAACTACCATACGACCCAACAATCCCACTACTGGGTATATACCCTGAGAAAACCATAACTCAAAAAGAGTCATATATCAAAGTGTTCATTGCAGTTCTATTTACAATAGCCAAGACATGGAAACAAGTGTCCATCAACAGATGAATGGATAAAGAAGATGTGGCACATATATACAATGGAATATTACTCAGCCATAAAAATAAACGAAATTGAGTTATTTGTAGTGAGGTGGATGGACCTAGAATCTGTCATACAGAGTGAAGTAAGTCAGAAAGAGAAAAACAAATACCATACGCTAAGACATATATATGGAATTTAGGGGAAAAAAAAGGTCATGAAGAACCTAGGGGCAAGACGGGAGTAAAGGCACAAACCTACTAGAGAATGGACTTGAGGATATGGGGAGGGGGAAGGGTAAGCTGTGAGAAAGTGGGGGGGGAAGGGTAAGCTGTGACAATGTGAGAGAGTGTCATGGACATATATACACTACCAAACATAATATAGATAGCTAGTGGGAAGCAGCTGCATAACAGAAGGAGATTAGCTCGGTGCTTTGTGACCACCTTAGAGGGGTGGGATAGGGAGGGTGGGAGGGAGGAAGATGCAAGAGGGAAGAGATATGGGAACGTATGTATATGTATAACTGATTCACTTTGGTATAAAGCAGAAACTAACACACCATTGTAAAGCAATTATACTCCAATAAAGATGTTAAAAAAAACAATTTGAATTCTTTGTCAGGCAATTCATAAATATCCATTTCTTCAGGGTCAGTTAATAAAAAAATATTATTTTCCTTTAAAAAAATTTTAAAAAGAAAAAGAAAAAAATAAATGAAAGCATATGGTACCTGAAATACAACTTAAAAAGTGGGCAGAGCAGCAAGATGATATTATTGTACATAGCCGCTAGTCCCATATATCATTCTGTGGTTTGGATTCAAGAGAGACTTTTTAGATCAGAGCAAGTAAAATTAACCTAATGTTGAGAGGAAACCACTTATTACTGAGAACAGATGATGTTTTACAGAGCTGATTGATTGGCTTATATGACGTCTCATTTATTTTTGCACACAAGCATAAAGTAACAATTTTCCTACATATTTCCAGTGTATAAGCCATTAGTTTACAACTATATCAGGAGACCTGTTTAAAAAATTATTCTGAGAATAACTGAGGTGATATCAATTTTTTTTGCACGCTCGAGTAATATGGTTTTATATTTACCGAATGCATTATGTCAGAACCAAGAGAACTGAACAACTAAATTGTTATTCTATTACAAAATTCAGCATGAATGAAGGAATCCAAAAGCTCTTAAATAAGCATTTTCCCAGGCCTCATTCCTAAATCAGTGGTGAATTTCAAGATATAGACTAAGCTTATAGATCCCATCCCCTTTCCCAATTCAACATGTTTTAAGAGGCTGAAGCAAATAAATTGAATGAAAACTACATATCTGTAGCATTCATCGTCTCTACTGGCACTCAGCCCATGTCCAGTTATGAGATGAAATGGATTTTTGCAGAGCCAAAAATAAAATTTGCTCAGCTTTTTCTCTTAAGCTTGACTGGTAGGCACTAAATGATTGGGCCCTTTGTCCAATCATAGGCATCCTTAGTGATCACCAGCCCTGCCTCAGAGCTAGATTCTTTCCTGCAAAAGAGCCTTGATATCCCTTTCTAGTTCATGGAACTAGAGTCTTGCCATTCCAGTTTAGGCAACTGCTTGCTCCCTAGAAAAAGGAATTAAAGGTGACTAATGAATGAATTCATCATGAGTGTATATATGAATGAATAAAAAAGAATCTCCCTCAAGTCCTCTGAACTTAAGAATGCTTAATAATTCTATGTTTTTTACTTAATCCTGCTCTTATATAAATGAACTAAAAAGTAATTTATACCTCCATCCCTAAGAAGTTGTTGAATCAAAAAGGACATATTTGTGTTAATTCCTTCCAAATCCTGACCACACATCTCCTACTACTGAATTGATAGGGATATTGATTAGGTAAAACTATTAAGAGAGATTATATGAATACAAACAACAATGATCTCAATTTCTACATAAAATTTAAATCTCTCAAAAGTACTGTCCACTCAGGTTAGAATGTGCTGAATCTCAATAGATCTCAACTCTTCGTGTCAAAACAAAACAAAAAAATTTTTTATTAATTTATTTGCTTTTCATCTGTGGCTGTTTTTAAAAACTGAATGGAAATTCTTTGACACAGCTCCTGTGGAGGATTGTGCTCTGTGTCATCTCTCCTTGAATCTGGGTGAGATTGTGCTTCATTTGTAACTAGTAGAATGCAGAAGTGACTCTGCATGACATCCAAGGCTGAATCAGAAAAGGTAACACAGCTTCTGTCATGTTCACTGGTACACTCGTGCTTGGAGATTTGAGCAGCCATATAAAAAGTCCTATTACCTTTAGACCACTATGCTGGAGAGGCCACTGTAGACTCGCTGGCTGACAGCCCGGTGGGGTCCCAGCAAATAGTCAGCAATTCACTTTCATATGAGTGAGCCGTATTGGACATCAAGCCCAGGCAATCCCTCAGGTGATTGCAATCCCAGCCCGGATCTAACTGCAACCACATCAGACACCCCAAGCAAGAACTGCCCAGATGAGTCGTCCTCAAATTCATGACCCACAAAATTATGACCAAAAAGAAAATGGTTGTTTTAATACAGAAATTTTTAGGGTAGTTTGTTATGTAGCATTTGTAACCAGAGACATCTTTTCCTGAAAAGATTTAAGGCAATTTACAAAGATATAAAGACAATAGGTGGGATATATTAACAGTTTTTTCATCATGCCCTGCTTTTCTTTCTTGGATTTAATCTTCATATAACTTTTGGAAATTTGAATGAAAAGATTTTGCTTGTCACGAATATCAATAAAGTAATATATAATATATATTACATATATAATATATAACTTACCAAAATGTATTTATTGCCTAATTTGTCTGCATATTTTTTGGACAACAAATGTAAAGATATATTCTTTTAAATTATGATCTTCATATTAATCTTTTATTTTAACTGGGTTAAAATTTATATACAGTGATTTATATATAAAATTTGATGAGGATATGACAAATGAGACATCCATATAACAAGAGGCCAATGATGATGGTAACTTGGAGTGATGGTAACTTCACTCCAGGAAGTTACCTTTGCCCACTTCTGGTCACAGCCTACCCACCATAGGTAAACACTATTTTGATTTCTGTTATCATATAGATTAATTTTGCCTGTTCAAGAACTTCTGTAGTGGAATCATACCGTCTGTTTTACTGTAGCTAGATAGTATGTTTTCTCAGTAGAGGTGATACCTTGGTTATTACAGTAGTGTGTGGCACTCCAGAAAAGTTTTACCTGACAAGGTTTTATCACTTAAAATTACTTAAGATCTACAGTAAACTTTTTAAAGTCATACAGCCTGAGTCTTCCAAATTTATTCTTTTCCAAGATTCTTTTGGCTACTCTAAGTCCTTTTTATTTTCATATAAAATTTAGAATATCTCAAATTCTATAAAGAATAATTTGGGGATTTTGTTTGGAGTTATAGTGAATCAGTGGATCAGCTGGGAGACCTTCTAAACAGTATCAAGTCTTTTATTCCGTGAACACAATATCTTTCCATCTAAGTCTTTAATTTCTCACAGCAATGTTTTGTAGTTTCCAGTGTATAAAATTTGCATTACTTTCATTAAGATTATTCCTATGTATTCTTTGTTGTTAGATACTATTGCAGATGGTGTTTTTACATTTCATTTTCTAATTAATTACTGCTAGTATATAGAAATAAAATGTATTTTTGTAAATTGACTCCACTTTTTGTTCTAGTCAGTGTGTGTGTTTGGGTATGTGTATGCACGTGTGCATGTGTGTGTGTCTAAAATACAGTTTAGGATTGTCTATATAATCAATCATACTGCCTGTGAATAAAGATAGCACTGCTGATTCCTTTTTAATTTTTATGGTTGTATTTCTTTTTCGAGGCTTTTTGTTGGCTAAGGACCCCCAGTATATGAAAGTGCATTTTCCTGATTTTGAGGGAAAATAATTTTCTAGTTCTCCATTAAGTATAATATTAGTTGTAGAGTTTCCATAGATGTCCTTTACCAGATTAAGAAAATTTCTTTCTATCACTAGCTTGCAGGGAATGTTTTAAAAATCATGAATAGGTGTTGAATTTTTCAAAATTATTATTCTGTATCTATTGAAATGATTATAAGGTATTTCCCATTTGTTCTGTTAATATGGTAAAATACACTAATAAGTTTTTTAATGTAATCTAACCTTGCATTCCTGGAATAAAACTCACTTTTTTGTAATGTATTACCTCTTATAAATATTGTTGGATTTAATTTCTAATATTGATAAGAAATTTTGTACATATTTCTAATGGAGAAAGTTATAGTAGTTAACCATAAATTATTTATGTTAGTTCTTTAATTTCCAAATATTTAGGGGATTTTCTAGATGCCTTACCATTACTGATTTTAATTTAATTCTATGGAAGTCAAAAAAAACACAGCCTGTTTAAGATTTAAATCACTTGAATTTTTTTTTAACATCTTTATTGGAGTATAATTGCTTTACAATGGTGTGTTAGTTTCTGCTTTATAACAAAGTGAATCAGCTATACATATACCTATATCGCCATATCTCCTCCCTCTTGCATCTCCCTCCCACCCTCCCTATCCCACCCCTCTAGGTGGTCACAAAGCACCGAGCTGATCTCCCTGTGCTATGAGGCTGCTTCCCACTAGCTATCTGTTTTACATTTGGTAGTGTATGTATGTAAATGCTACTCTCACTTTGTCCCAGCTTCCCCTTCCCCTTCCCCGTGTCCTCAAGTCCATTCTCTACGTCTGTGTCTTTGTTCCTATCCTGCCCTTAGGTTCATCAGAACCAGTTTTTTTTTTTTTTTTTTGGATTCCATATGTATGTGTTAGCATACGGTATTTGGTTTTCTCTTTCTGACTTACTTCACTCTGTATGACAGACTCTAGATCCATCCACCTCACTACAAATAACTCAATTTCATTTCTTTTTATGGCTAATATTCCATTGTACATATGTGCCACATCTTCTTTATCTATTCATCTGTCAGACACCTAGGTTGCTTCCATGTCCTGGCTATTGTAAATAGAGCTGCAATGAACACTGTGGTACTTGACTCTTTTTGAATTATGGTTTTCTCAGGGTATATGCCCAGTAGTGGGATTGCTGGGTCATACGGTGTTCTATTGAAACTTATTTATACTTATTTTATGGTCTATTTTGGTGAATAGTCTATGTGCATTAGAAAAGAGTTGGTCTCCTGCAGTTGTTGCTATAATGTTCTATAAATATTAATTGGGCCCTGTTGCTCAAGTCTTCTATAATCTCACTGAATTTTTTAGTCTACTTGCTCATCAGTTATTGTTAAGAAGTCTCCATCTGTAATTGTGGATTTGTCTATTTCTCATTTCAGTTTCATCAGATTTTGTTTCATGTGTTTTGAAGTCTTATTAGGTGCTCTGAACTCCCAGTCCTTCAGACCAAAAACTTGCAGTCATCTGGGCTAATAACGTTATCTAATTCCACACGTCCAAAGTGTCAATTCTGTTTGTTCTAACTTCAAAATATATCCAGAATCCGATTATTTCTCAATGCCTTCACTGTTATAATTGTGGTCTAAATCACAATATCTCTCAATTGGATCACTGTAAAGCCTTCTGTTGGACCTTCAATTTCTGTCTTGGCCACCTTACCATCTTTTCTATACACAGTAATCCTTTTAAAATGAAAATCAGACCTTGTCACACTCCTACTCAAAATACTCCATTGGATTTCCATCTTTCTTATATAAAATCCAAATTCTGTACAATGACCTACAAGTCCTACATGATCTGTTCCCCCTTCCTACCTCATCTATCACCTTTGCCCTCACTAAATCAGCTTTCACAGCCATCTTACTGTTCCTAGAGTGCAGCAGGCACACTCTTGCCTCAAAGCTTTTGCATTTGCTTTTCTTTCTCTCCAGAAAGCTCCATTCAAAAATAGCGTCTCCCTCCCCACCTCTCTCCTCAAACTCATCTCCTTCAGGTCTTTGCTTAAATTCTATTCTATTTAAAATAGCAATATCTATCTCCTTTCCTATTCCTCTCCTTTGCTTTTGATTTTTTGCTTGTTTTCCATTTAATTTATCACCATCTTCAATATTCTATTTGTTTTTTATTTGTCTCTATCACCAGAATGTAAATACAATGAGGACAGATATTTTTGTGGTATTCACTATTGCATGTTTAGCAATTAAAAGAATGCTTTGCACATAACAAGCATTCAATAAATATCTATCAAATAAACAAACATACTTTTTTTTCTTATAGCACGGTGACTCTCAATCTGGTTCCACATAGAATCATTTGGGGACCTTTGTAATAATATTGTTTACCATCCTAAATCTGACTCTTGAGGGGTGTGGCCAGGGTATGGGTAAGATTTAAAACCTTCTCAGGTGATTCTGATATGTAGTAAGGGGTGAAACTACTTACCTAACATGATGCCTCATCCATGTTAATTATTAAGTGGACAAATTAAATATTAACCTGAGTCTATGCACTGGATCTCCCAGTGAACTTATTTAGAAAGAATCTGAACCTCAATTTCTCTATAAAATAAGATCATTATATCCCTTCTACCTGAAAGTGTTACATAAATTTTAAAAATGCTTTTTAAATTGTAAGGCATTCCCAAAAGGCAAGGTTTTTTAATTAACTGTTATTTTATTTCTTGAATGAATTTGAACTGGGTGTCACAGAGACCAAGATTCTACTCTTGGTTCTCTGGCTATGTGATTTTGGACAAATCATTCACTTCTCTTCACTGGAAAAAGTAAGAAGATTGGATTTGAAGACAGACTTACAACGTCCTTCTGATTTGGATACTTTATGATTCTATAATATATCAGTTGAATATTTCAGCATTCTATTCTTACTTCTCTCAGTTTGGTTGACAAGATTTCATTTAGAATTTTCTGACACATGTCTATGAAGTCCATACTGGCTCAGAGAGCATACCACATTGAGCAAAACCAAACAACAGCAACAAGAAAAAAGGTGGCTATAAAGGGGAACAAAGCCCAGTTACAAACTGTCAAGTTGGTATGCATGGTGTTACTAAAATCCTATGTATTTTAAAATGTCTGAGGCTTTTCAGTATAATGTGCTTTTCTCAAGTCATGTAAAAATACACTGCTCCTGTACATAAATTACACCAAATATTTGTTTTACCCGATGGTATTTCCTTACAAGGAGATCCAATTAGAAGCTGAGAAACATTTGCTCTCATTGATTTCCAGGTCCACAAATTCAGGTGGAACTCAATTTTGATTAGCAAAGGTCAGAATTTTTGAATACTGGTTGTTGTCAACAGAACATATCCCTTGCCATGTCCTCATTCTCTGAGGGAAAATGTCAGATAGTGTCTGGCTAATACACTTCTCACCTAGAATCAGGACACATCTTTTATAAACTGCCATGATTCATGATTCTCAGTTAAAAAATAACACTGAATTTTTATCCAGATTTTTACTTGCAACTCATCCTCTCATTTGATCTTGGAAGATAATTTAATGATAGCTTTTTATAGCTATGGGTTTTAGTCTCCACGTTGGCAAATTCAAGGTCCCAGCTGATCATATATGTACCTTCTAAATATATTAATGCACACTTGTATTTTTTAATCCTTTGATTTATTTCTGGTCTTTCCTAATCTTAACTCTTTCACACTCATAAGCATTAGCATTTATGATATTCCAATCAAGCTTTTGCACAAGAGAAACAATTTTAATAAATACTCCTAAGTTTTTCACAATATTTAATGATTTTTGGCTGATAATAAAAATAAATGCACTTTTATTTTAAAAAAAGAATTGAGAACACAGAAGATATACAGAAAAAAGTGGACAAAAATTGCGTAAAACAATTCCACAGAGATTAACTAACAGTATTATGTTGCAAATTTCAACCTTTTTTTTTCAAGTGAAATATTTTATTGTAAATAGCTCCTCATAGGTCAACCTTTTCTTTAACACAAAAACAAATGTTTATTTTCAACAAGTTCACAGTTTTCTTTTTTTTTTAAATTGAGGTATAATTTACATACAATGAAATACACAATTTTAAGTCTGCAGTCTGTTGAGTTTTTTTTTTTCTGCTGAGTTTTAATAAATGTATTATATGCTTGTAATCACTACCCCCAAGCATGATGCAGAATATTTCCATCACCCTAGATAATACCTTCCTACCCTTTTCCAGTAAAGCCACTCCCATCCTCAAATGTAACCACTGCTTTTTTTTTTCTGGCCACTCTGCATGGCATGTGGGGTCTGAGTTCCTTGACCAGGGATTGAACCTGTGCCCGCTGCAGTGGGAGCACAGAGTCTTAATCACTGAACACCAGGGAAGTCCCATAATTTTTATCACCAGAGCTTAGTACTTAGTACGTGTCTAATTTTTTTAGTTATTTAGTATGGGTTAAGTGACTTTGGCCAAGTCATCAAAACCTTTACTTTTCTAAGTGTCTTCATTCATTATAAAAAGAAGAAGGAGGAAGAAGGGGAGGGGAAGGGGGAGGAGAAGAAGAAAAAAGGACTTGAAGATAAGGTCTCTCCCAGTTTAAAGACCATGTATCTATAATACACCACTTGAATATTTCAGCATTATATTCTTACTTGCCTCCATTTGATTGGTAAGACCTCATATAGAATTTTCTGACACACACCTGTAGAATCCTTTTGTGTCTGACTTCATTCAATCAACACAATATTTTGAGATTCATTCACCCAAAATGTGGAGAGTACCAGTAGTTCATTCCTTTTTATTGGTGTGCTGTATTACACGTTTTGAATATACCACAGTTTATCCATTTTTCTATAAATTGCTATTTGGATTGTTTCTAGTTTCTTTAATATTATGAATAGCACTGCCATGAGTATTTGTATACTTGATTTTTTGTAGACATGTTTTGATTTCTCTTGGAAAAATATCTAGAAATGAAATTTCTAGTTCATAAGGTAGGTGTTTGTTTAATTTTATAAGAAGTGGCCAAACTTTTTCTCAAGTGGTAGTGTTAGTTTATCTACCACCAGTGATGTGTGAGAGTTTCAGTTGTTCCACATATTTGCCAACATCTGCTATTGTCAATCATTTTTATTTTAGACATTCTAATGTGTGTGTATTGTATCTGATTTTCATTTTAATTTACATTACCTTAGGGGTAATGATATTTAGCATGTTTTCACGTGCATATTTGTCATTCCCATAACTTATTTTTGTAAAGGCTCTGTTCAAGTTTTTCATTCACTCTTTGTTGATTTCTTAGTCTTTTTATTATTGAATTGTAAAAGTTCTTTATATATGCTGGATACTGACACTATGTCAGATAGAATATTTCCTCTCAATCTCAAGGCTATCTTTCATTTTCTAAATAGTGACTGTATAGAGCAGAAGTCTTTAATTTTATAAAAGCAAATTAGTGAGTTTTGGAGCATAAAAAAATCTTTGCATCAAAGTCATGAACAAATTATCTAATATACTCTTCTTGAAGTTGTATAGATTTTGCTTTTATGTTTGGGTATATGATACATTCTCAATTAATTTTTGTGGATGGTGTGAAATATGGGTCAAGGTCAATTTTTTCCTTATTTATATCTAGTTGTTCCAACAATATTTGTTGTAAAGACTATCCTTCCCCAATGAATTACCTTGGCACCTTTGTAAATAACCATATATGAGCGGGTCTGTTTCTGAAATCTCTTTGCTGTCACATTCATTATTTTAATTGTTTATTTACTTATATACTTATTTGTTTTATTTTATCATTAAACTAATACTACAATGATGTTATTACTATCTTTTTATGGGAAGTCTTGAAATCAAAGAGCATATGTCCTCCAACTTCATTTTTGATTTTTAAGATTGTTTTGGTTTAGGGTCTATGCATTTTCATACAAATTTTAGGAGCCCATAGTCTGTTTGTTCTTTAAAAAATCCTGCTTTGAGTTTAAGCGTTTGGCATTGAATCTGTAGATCAATTTAAGAATAACTGACAACTTAACCATATTAAGTCTTCTAATCCATGGTTATGATAAATGTATTATTCCATTCATTTAAATTTTCTTTAATGTCTCTTGGCAATGTTTTGTAGTTTTCATTGTAGAGATCTTGAAGATTTTTAAATTAACTTTATTCCTAATAAGTTATACTTTTTGGTAGCGTTGAAAATGCATTGCTTGATTTTATTTTATAATTCATTTGTACTAAGTACAAGACTCTAACTGATTTTATACTGACCTTGTTAAATTCACTTATTTTACTGTAAATACTTTATACAATTGGATCTTGCTTTTATATCCAGTCTAATTATCTGTGCTTATTAAGTGAAGTGTTTGCTCCATTTCCATACAATGTGACTTTATATTTAGAAACTGCTGATATTTGTTTTCTATTTGTCCCCTCACTTCTCTTTTTCTTCCTATTTTCCTGACTTTTTTGTTATTGTAAATAGACTTTGTAAATTTCATTTTATTCTCTTCACTCTATTGGCTTTTTAACCATACTCATTTTTTTTCAGTGGTTGTTCTAAGGATTTCAGTAGATATCCTTAACATATTATAACCTAATATTGTAGCAGTTCATTTACAATGTAAGAACTTTAAGAGTATAATTTCTTTTAACCTCTCTCATTTTAGTGCTACTCTCACCACATATTTTACATCTGTATATGTTATAAACCCATAATGTATTATTATTTTTGCATTTAACTGCTTTTAAAAGATGTACAAAACTAAAGAATATTAGTCTTTCAAATTTACCCCTTCTGGTACTCTCCACTCATTCCTGTGGCTCCAGATTTCCACCTGGTGTCATTTGCTTCAGTCTAAAGAATTTCCTTTGGCATTTGTTGTATTGTGGGTCTGCTAGTGACAAATTCTTATAGCTTTTGTTATTTTGCCTTCGTTTTTTTTTTTTTTTTTTTTTTTTGCGGTACACGGGCCTCTCACTGCTGTGGCCTCTCCTGTTGCGAAGCACAGGCTCCGGAAGCACAGGCTCAGCATCCATGGCTCACTCACGGGCCCAGCTGCTCTGCGGCATGTGGGATCTTCCCAGACTGGGGCATGAACCCGTGTCCCCTGCATCGGCAGGCAGACTCTCAACCACTGCGCCACCAGGGAAGCCCTTGCCTTCGTTTTTGAAATACATTTTCACTGGATATAGAATTCTAAGTTGACAGATTTGGTTTTTTTTCATTCCCATCTTTTTAATGATATTATCTCATTGTCTTCTAGTCTCTACTGCTTCTGATGAAAATTCAGCCTTTTCCCCTTCAGGTTGTTTTTAATTTTTTCTCTTTCTTTGCTTTTTAGCAATTTGACTTTGAAGTGTTTAAATGTAGCTTTATTTTTGTATTTATCTCAGCTTCCTGATTTTTTAGATTTTTTTTTAAATAATCAAATTTGTACATTTGTTACCTAGTATTTTCTACTTCAACTATTTTTCCTGTTCCTTTCTTTCTGTCCATTCTTTCTGGACTACAAGTACATGATGAAGCTTGATGCTGTCCACGGGTCATTGAGGCTCCTTTCATTTTTCTATATTTTTTCTGTCTGTCTTCACTTTAATGATTTATATTGATCTGTCTACAGGTCTACTGATACTTTGGTCTGCATTTTCTTTCATTGTGTTGTTAATTCCAGCCAATGGATTTTTAAAAACTTTAGATGTTAGATTTTTTAAATCCTGAGATTTTCTTTTACTTCTTTTTTCATAGCTCTGTCTCTTCTGATATTTTCCATTTCTTCACTAATTGTGCTTTTTTGGTAAATTCTTTAAGACATTTATCATAGTTATTTTAAAGTCCCTGTATGCTAATTTCAACATCTATAGGTTTATGTCTATTGACAGACTTTGTCTTAATTATGTGTTGTTTTTCTGGTTTTTTTTATGTTTACATTTTTTGTTTTTGTTTTTTTGTTTTGTTTTTCTGTACGCAGGCCTCTCACGGTTGTGGCCTCTCCCATTGTGGAGCACAGGCTCCGGAAGCGCAGGCTCAGCGGCCATGGCTCATGGGCCCAGCAGCTCCATGGCATGTGGGATCTTCCCGGACCGGGGCACAAACCCATGTCCCCTGCATCAGCAGGCGGACTCTCAACCACTGTGCCACAGGGAAGCCCCATGTTTACATTTTCTAAAATTTTAGATTGGACACTGTAGATGATGATACTTGTGAAGCTTGTGAGTTCGGTTATACAACTATTTGTTAAACAAATAGTTTTGAGATTTGTCTGAGAATGCAGTTAAATTATTGCCAGATTACCTTGATCAAATGGAGGCTCACTTTATACTTTATTAAGGAGGAACTATTTTAGTTTTGCCTTTAATCCTATGATGAATCCCTTAATTCTGGTCATGTTCTTTTCTTCTAGCCCATGGCCTCTCCAGCATTTCACTGGAAATCCCAAGGTGTTTTACAAGAATGCCAGGAAACCAGGCACAGTTTAGCAGGTTGAATCTGACTCAAGGTCTCTGAGGAGATAGCTGTTGGCCAGAGCTGAGGTGTCTTCTGAAGATTCAGCTGGGTGGGTTCAAATGGGTGGGGACACCCATTTCCAAACTCACTTACATGGTATTTTCAGAGCTTCATTCCCTGTCACATGGACCTCTTCATTGAGCTGCCTCACCACATGGCAGCTGGCTTCCCCCAAGGTCAGGGACTCAAGTGGGGGTCTGAAAGAGAGCCAAGCCCCAATACAGAAGTCCCAGTCTTTTTATCACTTGATTTTGGAAATGACATCCCATCATTTCTGCCATATTCTATCTTTACAAATGAGTCAATTAATCCAGGCCATACTTCAGGATAAGAGGGAGTAAATACCAGGAAGTGGGAATCTTTTGGGGCCATCTTAATGGTTGCCTACTACACCATATAAGCTTTTATAATTAGTAAAATATATAGTAACATTTTGTCACTGAGTACCCATTTTTAGTTTGTTGGTCTCAGACATCCTTATCCTCACAATAATCCTATTAGGATGGCAAAACTAGTTTTAGAGAAGAGAAAAATCAAGACACAAGGAGCTTAAGTGAATTGCCATTTGAAATCACAACTTTGATCTTCTAAATTCTTTACTGTAGAATCAAAGAGTGCACATTCAGCGGTCAACTCCTGCTCCTTTTTCAGATCTCAGTTTAATTTTCTCCAGAAAGATTCCTCAATTCTCCAAGACTAAATTTGGTATACACTTCAGGTATTATTTAGGCCTTTGCTGTTGTATTTGTATTTAGCATCCTTAGCATGTATTTGTAGTTGTACTCGTCTGTATAGTACATTACTGTACTATAATGCAAGCTCTTTGAGGGCAGATATGGTGCCTTACTCATGGTGGCATGCCCATTTTTTTTCTAGCAATCTACAGGAAAATACCTACCTCAGGTTAAAAAACAATTGATTTCCTTTTTTTTTTTTTTTTTTAAGCAAAGAGGAGACTTTAATTTAAAGAGGGGAAGTTGAGCAGAGACTGGAGGAGAAACGGAAGTGGCTCTAGGTCCATCCCATGCTTTGCAGGTCCCACACAGAGGAGGAAGCTCCAGAAATATTGATTTATAAATGCCCCAGAGAGCATTCTATTTATTTTTAATATAAAAATAAAAGTTATATTGATGTTTTATGAGAGAGGGAAAAATAAGAAACAACCAATCAGAGATATAAAAAGAAGGAAGAGAAAGGTAGGAAAAATAAAGAAGAAAGACAATTCTTTCCTTTGTAACATTCATTACCAGATTTGCTCGCTCACTGGCCTAAGAATTAGTCTTAAAATATATCTCCAAAATGAAATGGAAATAAAAATGTTAGGGACAGGTTGCACATTAGCAGGGCAGTGAATCTCTGCTCTGTGGTTTCTCCTCAGTTCCTGGGCCTTTCTGCTGGGTAATTTGAGAAGCCGTGACAGTCATCATTGGATACTCTAAGAAGGTCATTTTTTGACAGTCAGTCATTAATTTTCTGACTTACGTAACTTGGTTTTTTTTTCTTCTAAATTTGGAGATGATGATTCTTTGGTGTACTTTGGCTTTTCACTCATTAGATTCTCCAGGATTGCCAGGGAGGATTGTAGAAAGTCTTTTGAATGACATTTCAGCACTTTTTCTGAGCATTGAAGAATATTGTTGCCGGGGCTTTTGGAGGATGGATTATTTTCTTGGCAGGTAGTGTGGCCTCCACAGGGCTCATTAGGCTTCCTGTTGGGAAGATCTAAAGTGCACAGTTGAATACTGTCATAAAAAAGGAAGTAGTTTGGGTCTAATTCCTAATGGAGCTGCAAAGACTACAGCTCCTTTTTGATCTCTGAATTCCAAAGTAAGCCTTTTACAGTTGTCATATTATTGACTGCTCATTCTAGAGCCACAATATTTTTTCTTTCCAAATCTTTTATGCTCAGAATGTTATTTTGATGCTTAGTATACATGAGCAGATTTGGCACCCTTGTGTATTTAATAATAACATTTCCTTCTTACTGGCTGTGTATGTATGTGTGTGTTTCTCACAAAAGAGCTCTCCTTTGTAGGACCTAGTTTCTTCAGGTTAAGCAGTCATACATCAAAGTCAATTGTCCTTTCTCACTATTCCTTGTGTAGCCATTAGGTTATAATACACCTCATTTGATAACTGACATAGAAATTTTAATGTATGATGTTCTTTGGTGATTTGGGATGGAGGGAACAATTTATCATTTTGGTATAAAGGTAATTTGCAAATTTTCTTGAGAATGAAGATTCAGGGCAATCTCATAGTCTGGATGATGGCAGGACTACACTGTTGCCTAAAGGTAAAAATCTGCATCTGGATAAGAAAGCAGAAAAAAATAACAATGTCACTTTACATGTAAAGTTTTTACTTACTTCCCATTATAGCTATTTCATGCTATTTTAGAAGAATGCAATTTCAGGAAAAACAGTTTTATTCCACTTATGGAATAAATCATGTGTCCATTATTAATTTTTTTCTTGTTTGCAAATAAGCAGTAGGTACGCATTGAAAACTATATCACATGAATTTAAGGTTTATAACCACAAAACATTATAATTTGTGTCTGTGAAATGAATTAATAAGTATATCATGAGTATAAACATTTTAAAATGTAAGGTTTTAAAATGAAAAATATTACTTAGGGAAGAATTCTTAACATAATTTCAAACATCGTTTAGTATTTACTTGGGCTAATAAATATGAGTGTGACTATTTCTTTTTCCTTTTTGTTAATAATTATTTCTCTCTATTGCTTTCCAGGCTGGTAGTGGAATATCTGTAATCCATAGCTTATTTTTGTTCAGAACTGTTAAAAATTAGACACTCCTGGATTTAATAGTTTATCATAACATGAATGAAGAATATTTGTTTTTTAATAAGAAGATAAATGTAGTATGAACTGAAGGCCTATACTAAGAACACAGAATACTGTAGCAATTCCAAAGACATCATACCTATCCCTATAAAGTAATCCCAGGCTGTGTGTTAACATTTCCAGAGTAATCTTTTTGTCCTATAATGATACCAGAATGTATTGTCTTACCTTTTAAAAAGAAAAATGATAATGCAGCAACACTTTTGAATATAACTGTGTAAAAGGAAAAATAGTTACCTATAGCCCTGAGCCCTAACTAGCTATTTTAATTCTTGCACATTAGCTTCCAATCCTTATCTATTTGCATCTATATTTTTATATAACATATGTTTCCCTTAACATTATATCCTATACACTTCTACATGTTCTTGAATAATCTCCTAGATTACCATTTTCAGTTAAGTATAACTTTTCAAAGAAGACTACTCTTTATTTTCATAGCTAAGAGATTTGTATTTCCTTTTCTAATACTTAAATCAAAGAAAGGTACAAAGTTCATGTCAATTAGCTACCAAATCACTGATGCAGACCTGCCAGCATGATGAACATTTAGGCAGACAGAATTCAAAATGCTGTGTTGTATGTGCAGAATTGGAACTTTTCTTCAGTCAGTACCTATAACTACAGATGCCACATTCCTGTCTTCTCAAGTTCCTAAAAGTAAATATTGCAATGAAAGCCAGAGCCCTGTGAACATCAAAGGAGATCCTATTAGCTAAATTCTCTTTATAATCTTTAAAAATCTACAGAAATATTTTGAATACATGTTTGGAATTATGATGTTGGATTATTATTTTGTCAACAGACAAAACATGAATCAGTAACAAAAGAATAGTAACATTTTCCTTGAACATGTTTTCTTAAGACATCAAATGCAGAGGCACTTTGAAAAGTTTAGTATTATCAAAAATTTATCTAAACAAAAATGTGTAGGCTTTTGTAAGTGACCTTATAGATATTTCAAAATTAAAATAATTTCTAGTATTCTACTGATTATGAAACATAATGTTGGCCTTATAAACCTAGTCTTAACTAGAATATAAGTATCATAAAACTAGCGATTGAGTGCTAGAGGTCTGTAGGAGACAAGAAGTAAAGTGGAATCAACAAAAACCATTCATTCATATATTCACTCTGTGAATATTTACTGAACACTTTCTTTGTATGTGGTAAGACTCTAACAAAGACCAAAGCTGTCCAGATGCTTGTCCTCGTGAAGCTTAAATTTTCAAATTGAAATTCTTTGGAAATTGAAGGCTGTTAGGAATATTAGTAACCATTTCGTTCTGTTATTTATTACACAATTTAGGTGGAAAAAAGAAAGGAATACAATAAATGTTTAATTTCCTTGTTTTCTTGTACAAAACTCTGTCCTTCTTACTAAGGCCTGTCTGGAAAATTAAGAGCTTGGAGTGTAAATATGTAAATGGATTATCCTCCTCAGTGGGGTTGGATAATCTTAATTTAACAAGAATTTCAACTCTGTGGTGGTACTTGGCTCCCACTGAGATATTCATTTCTGTGCCAGAGTGATCAGCTCTAACTATGCAAGCACGACGTGGCTTCACTTCAGGCAGATGGTGAATGTACCTCATCTGCAGGTATGTGTGTAAAAAGGCTGCTTTGTTTGCATGCCATATTTATGCTTTGCAATTTTAGCAGGTATTCTCCTACAAATATATCAATATTGACACTCCAACTATGAGCAAAAAAGCTCCATATTTGTAGTAAAGGTGGAGTCAACAATCTTCTCGTTAGATGTTGGCACTTTCCACCTTGAGCTCTGGGGATCAGAATAAACCTTTGTTTGTTTTCCCTATTCATGTCAAAAAGACACCTGTGCTATTTGCGGTGTTTCTTATAACAAATGTGCTTCACTTACTTTCAAATATGTACACATTTAGTCTATCTTCCAAGGATGAAAATAATTCATTATTTTGAATATTTTTTCTTGCCAGATTAGAGCTTAAAGAGACAATCACATGAAAATTTTCCTCCAAGCAAACTCACTGTTGGGGGCCCCTTCATTCACTTAATCCATATTATTGTTATTTTTCTCTTGCTGGTAAGTAAAGACAGTCAACTGTAAATATATTCCAAAGCAGTGTTGTAAGATTGGGGAATTACTGGATAGATCATCTGAGAGACAGTAGATGTGCTTGGTAATTATGATGATTTCAAATTTTGTTTTATTTCTATGTTACACTGTGCCTGCTTTTTAAAAATTAATGTTTATTGTATACCTAGAACTCCAGATAGAAATAAAATGAAGTATAAAATAAGGTCACATTTTAGCTGAGAGAAAGATGAATACACATCTTTCCAGGTGTCCTGTTTAAACCCAAATTGGAAGCTTAGTTATTTGCAACATTTGTAGGTTGAAATCACCTGGTTGGTTGTGATTCCTTTGTCTGAGTTAGAAACCCTAGTAGAGATGAGTTCTAGATGGGACAGGTGGAAGATATCTGTGGGAAAGGTGTCTGGATACAATGGTGGACAGAAAAAAATTACCACACAGAGAGTGTAGCACAGCTGGTGAATGATATGGTTGACCTTAGAGGTTGTGGGTGATTAGGTTACTTCGAATTCTGTCCTATAAGAAATAATTGAAAGGAAAAAAAAAAAGAAAAGAAAAGAATTAAAGACTCTGGGAAATTTAGCTAGTTGAAAAGTTTAAAAAACTGGGAGTAGCATGTAGCAGATAACACAGAGTTGACCAAATATCCTTGTGCTCTCCTAAATTTCCCAGCATCCCTTGCAGTTAGGTCATGGCCACAACTAATTCAGGTCAGTGGATTGAATGACGTGTGTCACTTTGGTTTCTTTACTGCTTCCAAATCTCTTTTCCTTTGGCAAAGTGATGCAGAAGGCCCCATGTTCCAGAAAGCATAATTACTAGGTTCAGAAAGGTATTTTGACCCACATGAGAAAGAAATAAGCCTCAATGTTAAGCCACTGAGATTTCAGGGTTTATATGAAATGACCGCTAGAGTTAATTACTCTGACTAGTCCGGGGAATAATGACTGCTTGTAAATATTTTGAGAACCCAGTCATGTAAAGCAGTAACAAGTTCCTAAGGAATAGAATTAAAACCAAAGATAAAACATACAGAAACAAATATTAAAACAAAGGAACATTTTTTAACAATCAGAACTATACAAAGATGAATTTGGTTCTCTTAAAAAAAATAAGCACTGCTGGTGTTTGGACACTGGGAACATTGTAGAAGGGATTGGAGCATTTCACAGATGACTGGACCAGGACTCCAACAGAGAGCTGCATCACTCTGGAAGAAGCAGGAATTTTTAAGAAGAGGAATGATCCCTAGCAAGGCTGCCTGGGAAGGCCTGTGTTACTGCTTTCTAATGGCAGTGAGGAGGTACATATCAGCCACCTCTCTTGGAAACTGCTACAACCAAGCAGTTAAACTTGCATCTCATTGCTTCCTTTGATGAACTGGTAAATTTCTTCAGTGTCCCAAATACCCCTCCAATCATCCCTTCACCAGTGTCTGTGGCTCCTGACTTTGGCTTTTCTAATCAGCATCTTTTCTCTTTCCACATTTCTGCCATTGCTGGACCACTTTCCCTTTTTTATTTTGGACCTTAAGCAATGTGACCTTGTATTTCACAGCCTCAAACTCAGGTTAACTTGGGCATTACCTGGCAGAAGCAGCAAATGAGATAATTTAGTGCTTCTGACATTTATTTTAACTCACTGTGTTCTACAGTGACAAAGGAGGGACTGTTCTGAAGTAAATTTGTAGCTACCATTCCAGGTAACATCCTCTTGAGAAGGCAGGCTCAGTTCTTGCCAATTTTATTGATTCTTAACTCAGTACACTTGATTTTTTTAAAATTTGTATTGGGGGTGTAGTTGATTTACAATGTTGTGTTAGTTTCAGGTGTCCAGCAAAGTAGATCTGTTATACATATATATATATCCACTCTTTTTTAGATTCTTTTCCCATATAGGCCATTACAGAATATTGAGTAGAGTTCCCTGTGCTATACAGTAGGTCCTTACTAGCTATCTATTTTATATATCGTATTGTATATATGTCAATCCCAATCTTTCAATTTATGCCTCCCCCACTTACCCCCTGGTAACCATATGTTTATTTTCTACATCTGTAACTCAATACACTTTAAAATGGATGGACTCAATAGGCAGCAAGATGACATTCACTCAACTATTCAAAATGTATTTATTGAGCAACTATTATGTACCAGGTAGGCTGAAAATATGCCTGCACAGAATATAGAGTTCTCTCTTTCTTAGAACTTGCATTTTAATGGGACTATAGAAAATAAGTAAGTAGGGAAACTATAATAAGTAAGTATAGATAAGCAATGTGGAACAGATAAAGCACCTAATTTATTCTGAGTGAGTTACTAATATCCTGGATTAGGCTGTTTGATTTATCTAGAAAGATTAAACTCTTCATATCATCTAGAATCTATCTCACAAGCTGCCATATTTCATTAGTTACCAACAAAACCCCAAACATTGTCATGCATATTGTTGGCTCACAATCAAAAAGGACAGCAGTCTGGAATGCAAGAAGAGATGCAGCATCTCTCTTGAAAGAGGAAAGCAGAACTTTTGCCAATGCAACGGCCAAGATTCAAAATTCGAGAAACTTTCAGAAAAGGAAGGACAAAACAGAGCTGTTCAACCATAATGTCTTATCCCAGGCAGAGAAAGGACACAGATGGACAAAGGATTACTGCCATGTGCCATCCAATGCCACCACCAGGCCGGACTCAGCAGTGCCCTGGGCTGGCGTGCAGAACACCAAGCGCTATACGCCATGGGCAGCCATATGCAAGGCCCACTGAAAGGCTGGCTGGTTGTCTCTTTACTTTTAAAACTGGCATTTAAATCACTCTGGCAGATGGGAGAAAAGTATGTAATAAAAGTTGACATTTCATTTTTACTCTTTATGTTTGTTAAGTTAATTCTATTATCATACACTGGGAGATCAGTACTGAATGGTAATCAGACTGTGGCAGCTTGCAGTTAATGTAAAGAGAGAATAGTTTCTAAGGGTCAAATAGATACTAAATGATAAGCAACAATTAATCACAAGTATGTCATTACCTTTGGAGGTTCCAGGATGATGTAAAATGTAAAGACAAAGGTATAGAAGAGAAGTCTATGTTTGGTCATACGTATTTTTCAGCGATATTCTCTTTGAGTTGTACATTCTAAAGAAGGAAGGAAGGAAGGAAGGAAGGGGAATGAGAAGAAGAGAGAGAGAGAGAAAATTTCTGCTAGATTTTGGGTTTTCATTTTTTTTAGAACTCTCGTACCTCTCTTTCTGTATTAAACCAGCATTCTCTTTTCTAATACACTTAAAGAGGCAGCTTTTAAGCAAATAACTCTCAGCCAAAGTCTGTTACTTTTGACTCAGAAATATACCACTTCAACACATTCATCTCAGATAACAAATTATGAAACTGATTTAAAGTTCTCAATTATATTATTTGACCCCCAAAGTAACTGGTTTTAGTAACTGGTTTCACAACATTCTTAGGAGGTGTAGGAGGATTAATTTTTCCTCCACAAATGGATTTCCTTTCTTCCTTGCTCCATTTCTGTTAGTCCATCTTTATAGTTTTTATTTTCTTTTTCCCTTTATCCAATATATCACTGTAGTAAATGTTTCCAGAGCCCCACCTGGATACCTGCACTTACCACAGAGGGTACCTGTGCCTTGACATGAAGTTCCCATACATGTCAATGGCTTCTTATCTCAAGCACCTGCATTCAGGGAAGGCTGGAACTGTCACACGTAAATGCTCCGAGGATTAACACTCAACCCGCAGGAGCTACAGTTGATAGCCTGATGCTGCAGCATCCTTGCCTCTTGGTGGGATTATTCTGAGGTGTGTTTCTTATAGCCTGTTAAAGAGTCCCAGATGGATTGAGTTCCATTTGTCCACACTGGTAAACTAATCATAGCACCACCCTTTCTTTGGTTGCTGAAATCTTTTCCCAAATAAAATACACATGTCCACATCCTTCTCTCAGGGATTGCTTTTGGGAGAATGCAAACTAAGTCTGTCATTGATAAAAACAAACTAGTCATTAAGCAAGCATTAAACAAGCACTTACTATGTGCCAGGCACTGTCCAATGTTTGCATATATGAAATATATTTTAATTTCTTACTCTTGGAAGTTCTTCCCTTAAAAGATCTCACTAGCATAAGATTGTTCCGCACACACCTAGGGAAAATTTAATGTTCTTATTTTTACTTCATAAATTCTTTGCTTTCTTTTTTTTTTTTCTTTTTGCAGTACGCGGGCCTCTCACTGTTGTGGCCTCTCCCGTTGCGGAGCACAGGCTCCGGACGCACAGGCTCAGCGGCCATGGCTCACGGGCCCAGCTGCTCCGCGGCATGTGGGGTCTTCCCGGACCGGGGCACGAACCTGTGTCCCCTGCATTGACAGGCGGATTCTCAACCACTGCACCACCAGGGAAGCCCTCTTTGCTTTCTTTTATTGTTTATTTTCATACGTGTACCAAATGAGAGCCCAGAGGACTTGGGTATGTCTATGTACCTCGGCCATAGCTCACTTCTGGCATGGGTGCTGGGGATGGCGACAAATGTGTAGTCCATTTAAAAAAGCCATTGGAGGGCTTCCCTGGTGGCGCAGTGGTTGAGAGTCCGCCTGCCGATGCGGGGGACACGGGTTCGTGCCCCGGTCCGGGAAGATTGCACATGCCACGGAGCGGCTAGGCCCGTGAGCTATGGCCGCTGAGCCTGAGCATCTGGAGCCTGTGCTCCGCAACAGGAGAGGCCACAACAGTGAAAGGCCCATGTACCGCAAAAAAAAAAAAAAAGCCATTGGAACGTAAAAAGGAATGTTCTGGAGAAAAAATACTGGCGATGGATATTATAGACACTAATATTCTCAATGTACAATGAACATATATAAATCAATAAGTCAAATATAAAGATTGAAAACTAGGCAAAAAATAACTCACAAATGGCCCATAAATAGGAACACTTCTTTCAACAATACTAGTTGTAGCAGGCTGTTTTTTCCGAGATTAACTGTAACAATATTTCCCTTCTCACATGCTCTTCAAGCAATATGACCCTGAGACTCCTCAACCAGTAGACTTCAGCTGAAGTGACACTATGTGACTTGGGAGGCTAGGTCATAAGAATGTCATGCATTTCCACCTTGTTTTCTTGGAATGCTCAACCCTGGAACTCAGCCACCATGATGTGAGGAAGTCCAAGAAACCCATGGAGAGACCACATGAAGAGGAATCAAGGTCCCTGGCCAAAAGTCTTGGTTGAGCTCCAGTCAACAGATTCCAATGAGTGAACCATCCTGAAGATGGGTCATCCAGGCCACAAGCATGCTGTCTTGTTTGACACTGGATGGAGAAAAAATGAGCTCTCCCCACAGAATCATGCCCAAATAACAGGGTTGTGAACAAAATAAATGATTGTTATTGTTTTAAGCCACTATGATTTGGAGTGATTTGTTATATAATGATAGACACCTGATACATAATTTGATACCCGAAAATGAGTGATGTCATAACAAAAACCTAAATATGAGGTATTGGTTTAGGGATACAGTACTGAGTAGAAGCTGGAAGGAGCTTGAGAAGACTGTTAGTGAAATCTGGAAGGGACTTGAGGGTAGTGTTACAGATATGTAAAAGATCGCAGAGCTCAAAGGCTATCAGTGACAGCTTAAAGAAAAATAAGAAAAATGTTATTGGAAGCTACAGAAATGGGTTTCTCGTTATGTAAAGGCAGAAAGCTTGGCAAATCTATTGACTGCTGTAATGTGAAAAAACAGAAAATGTATCTCATGAAAATAATGATATAACTAAGGAGATTTCCAGGCAAAATATTAAAATTGCCACCTGGCTTCTTTTACTAGACTTTGATAAAATATGAAAGGAACAAGTTGAGCTAAAGAGAAAACTGTTAAATATCAAGGAGTCGGAACTTGCTGAGCTCAAAAATAAAACTATTTCTCATTTCTAGTCTCTCCAGATGGCAAATGATTCTCAAATTAAGTGTCATACCAAAGATCAAATCCTGGATGGGGTTAGAAGCTCTTTTTTTGACTTTATAAAGTTCTAATACAGTGGCTTATAAAAACTTCCAGACAAGTAAAAGCACTTTAAAGATCTTAGAGAATGCCTTGCAGATTCCACCAAAAACTGGGGTTTATATGAATATTAAGCATTTTGTCATTTAGCTTCCTTCAGGAAGCCCAAGATAGAAAAGGACCAGTCTTAAAGATACTTGTACTTGTGGCTTTTGTCTATGGGAGTGAACCCCAATAAGATTCATAGAAAAGTCACAACATTTTTAAGAAAACTGTTTTGGCACAAGCATTGCCATCATAGACTGAAAGGGGCAGAGACAGTACAAAATGAAAAGAAAACTGCACCTACAGCATTTTACAGGCAGGAAGCAGACTGGGAAGACTTCTCAACTGAAACCACAGGCTTTTTCTTGGGGAAAAGGAAGAACTCACAGGACAGAACCAAGCGAGACTGAGAACTCCCATAGAGTAAGATTGAGCCCTAATCAAAGAACTGGTGAAATGTGTTCTACTGGATTTCAGAACTGCTATGAGCCCCTGAATGTGCGTTTTTCATATCCCACCATTTTCAAGGAGTTATCTTATTAGTATGCCAGACTTTTATGTTTGGGGGTCAGAGAGCTAAAGAACAGATAATTTATCTCTTTTAGTTTACATGTCTTTAGATCGAGAGGAACTGTACTAAAGTTGATGTATTTGAGAAAATGCTCATGAGGAGACCAAACCAAATTTAAATGACAAAATACTGAACTTTGAGCAAATGCTATAATGAGATGAAACTTTGGAAATCTTGAGGCAGGGGTAGACATATTTTGCCTGCAGAAGCAATGTGAATTATTGTGGCCAGAGAATAGACTGTGGCAGATTGTATTTTGCAAAGATGACCATCGTCAGTATCTCTTGTCCCACATGGTCTTCTTACAATGTCATCTTGATGCTCCTCTCATTGAGTTGTGAGATCTATGTCTCCTCCCAGTGAACATGGGCAGACCTTTGTGATTGTCTCAACCCATGGAACACTGTGGAAGTAACACTGTGTAACTTCCAAGTCTAGGTGATAAAAATCATTCTAAAGAAAAGATGTGTCAAAAGAAGTGGAGATATCCTCAAGGGTCACAAAAAAAATGTAAATCAGAAATGAGTTTGGTAGTATTACTCCACCACTTTCTAAAGAAAAGTGGCATTAAATCTTACAAACACATTTCTTACTCATTGGAGAGGGAGAATCTGTTGTGAAGCAGGGAATGTTCGTGGGACCTTATCATGAATCAGTAAAACCATCTTCAAAATGTTCTACTTCTCTTTTCTCTGATCCTGTGCCTGCCAAGGAACATTCCAATTGCCAGTTTAATAACTCTGGACTCTGTTACTGCAGAGGCATTGACTTGGGTAGAAGAAGGTTATTTTGGTTGCTGGAAATGAAAATTCCCTTAGTCTAAGTAATGAATTAGCCATTCAGTTTACTTAAATTATTGGTTAGTGTGAGTTAGTCTTTATGACCAATGAAACTATAATTATGTCATTGAGTTCCTAGACCTCCAAAGGTAAGGAAAATATTAGAATGTGGGGGGAAAAGGCCTTGGGAAACCCAAAATGAAAGCTTTCTTTCTTCCCTTTCCATCTTTTCATTTAAACACTATTCAGTGTTTAGACTTCATAAAATGATTTTAGAATAGAACAGGCTGAGCTGAGATGACAGGCAGTGGTAGATACAAGCCAACTAATAGGCATTTATGGTATTAGAGAACTTCAATAGTGGTGTAAATATTTTCTCCAAAGGTTTTTGCAACAAAAATAAGCATCTAAGTATGTAAATTTTATTTGTTATATTCATCACCAAAAACCTGTCAGATTTATCATTCCAGTATCCTTTTGGTTGGACATTTCTTATAGTGTTTGGTATGTGAAAATTGTCTTTGAACATCTGCTAGGAAAAAAAGTTAATTAAACACGTATGGTCTGAAATCTCATGAAAAATTTTAGGATTCAAAAACTAGTACCTAAATCTAATAAATATATCCCTGTAATTTTTCTTTTATCATTTTGTGATCCAACTCTTTCCTCTTTGCTTATCTGCCCTCCTTAGAATTTTACATAGCCATACCTTAGTAACTGGTCATTAAATATCTTCAAAAACTTTCCAATTCAAACCCCAGATATGCAGTAAGAATACTTGACAGAAGAAAGCCACAGATTTGCATATCAGGTAAGGAAGGATACATCTCTAGCATCACCTGTGCTCCCACTCCATGCTCCATAGTGGAGCATTCACTAGCCAACTGCATTCACCAGGCCCGCCAAGCTCTCTTCCCTCTCTGTGCCTGGGAAAACCCTGGTACCTCATAGTCTGCCTAATACTTATTCCTCCAAAAGGAGATCACCTTAAAAATATTTTGTGGAAAGTTCCATTTACAGGTTAATACCTGACTTTCTTTTCTTTATCTACCAAAGTGAAACAATATACTTTAAGAAATATCTGAAGAATTGCCATTCACGTTTAAACTTTATGAAAACATCACAACGTGACTCCCCAAATCTCAAGATAAAAATAATTCCTTTTTTATGTATAACCATAATGCCCTTAATCTCTTATCAGAACATCCATAATATTTCAATACTGTTTATTAATTCCCTTTGTCTTTTGCAAACTGAAAAGTTCTTGAAGGTAGGGTCCCTGTCTTATTCATCTCTGTTTTCCATGGCCTGCAAGATATTTGATATTGTTGAATATGGAAATGAGAGAAGGGAAAATAAGAACATAAAGACAGAGTGGAACTAATTACTTTTTCTACATGCTATACACCATATTCTAGCCCAAAATAAGCAGTGATGGCTTAAAATTACTTCAGCTTTGCATGAATATGGAATACTATGTCAGTTTCCAGAATATCCCAGAGAAACAGCCATGGTAAGTACCTGATGATTTCTGGGTCACTCGGAAATGTGCTCACTCTGGATTAGTTTACAGTTGTTTTCAGTCTGAACTACTGATGATGCCTAATCTGAACACCTTCCAATGGTGGGAATTTCCAACTGAATGTCTCGTTTCAGGTAAAACCTTAAGGTGAAAAAAAAATATTTATTTAATAAAGAATAAACACCTACTATGTAGGAGGCACCGTAGTACAAACTGGGATATGATAAAGAAAATGAGCTCCAGTCCCCTCTCGCTCTTAGGTGTGGCCTAGAATTGTTTGCTTAATGAACATATTAGGAAAGTGCAAAGAGCCCGCATCTCATACTCCCTGACCACTTAGCCCCAAGAGCTCCACTGTTGAAGACTTACGGGTTTGTTAGACAGGAGCCTGCCAGAAGGCTTGGGGTCATCAAACAAAGGTAAGACTCATGTATTTGTCATTCAAGATGTCAAATTGCAGTGTATTCGAAAGAACTCATTTTCTGTTATTTAAGCAACAAAAACTCTACAACTTTCAAATAAAACAAAAACCAAATCTGTGTTTGAATGTCTTAGAATGGATTACAAATCACACTGCACTTTCTCATCAAATACAGTTCTGGGCATTACATAAGAGAGCAAAAAACCCCAGATTATCATACGCCACTAAGAAAGAATGTCCCCTAACTCACAAAAGCTCTTCTAAGACCAAGTCTATGCTCATGAAACTGCGAAGGACTTAAAAGTCAGTCCCTTCATTTTTCAACTTTCAGTCTGGCATGGAATTTTCTTCTGAGTGGTAAAGGCCTTGCTTGTTTCCTAGTTTATGTGTTTAGAGAACAAGAAAGCAGATACACACAAGAAATAAAAAATAAAACCTTTTGAAAGAACTTAATGTTTCTGAAAGTGTCAAAGTTGTCATCAGCACATTGATGGACTTTGCCACATGTATTTTATTTATTTATTTATTTAAATATTTATTTATTTGGCCGCATGGGGTCTTTGTTGCAGCGTGCAGGATCTTTGTTGCAGGCTTGTGTGGCCCATGGGTTTCTCTCTAGTTGTGGTGCATGGGCTCCGGAGCCTATGGGTTCTGTAGTTTGTGGCACTCGGGCTCTCTAGTTGAGGTGTGTGGGCTCAGTAGTTGTGGCACTCGGGCTTGGTTGCCCCGCAGCATGTGGGATCTTATTTCCCCGACCAGGGATTGAACCCCTGTCCTCTGCATTGGAAGGCGGATTCTTTACCACTGGACCACCAGGGAAGTCCGGCCACATGTATTTTAATGATTGTTGTTTTTACGTTGAATTACCATGCTAAGGGCTTTGAGATCTCAGTAGGGCCCTGGGTAGTGAAGGAAACAGAGCCTAGTTTCCTCATCTGTAAAGGGAATGTATTTTGACACACTTGAGGTTGTGTGTCTAGCCTACTCCGTCTCCTCTAAACTGCCCACCACCTCTCAGCAAGTAAAGAAGAGGGAGTTAGGAGAGAGACAGACAGACAGACACTAAAGGCTACGAAACACATGCAGACCAAGAGAGCAGTGGAGAGGTGCATGGGTTACCAAGGGCTTTCCTGCTGTGTTTCAATACATTGAGATAACTCCTTTCTCCTTGTTACAAATCTCCCTTTACTTAATCTACCTTGAGTACATCAGGTCTCTTGCTACCAAACAGTCCCTAATTAGAGCAGGATAAAAAGTATCTGCTAAACACACAGTTCTGAGACTCAAAGGAAATAATGCTTGGTAAAAGCTAAAGCACTACTGAAAATGTTATTAAACATTTTTATTACTACTATTATTATAGTATAGTTTCATGCTCACTGTCACCTCTTTTTTAAAAAGTAAAATGGTGGATTTCTACTGTTATTGTTCCTATATAATTAGCTGGTCCTATCAAAAAGAGGAGGGTGCATATGTTTTAAATGACACTCTCTCTTTAAAAAAATGTGTGTGACAATATATAAATACAAACACACATATACACACAAACACACTCTTTAGTTTAATCCAGTTCATGGCTGGAGTACCCAAGAAAGGGTCTCTTAAATGAGACAATATCATACAACCAGAATACCGAAACCACATTTAATAGGTTATTCATATGTTTCTCTCTTTTTTTAAACAAAGCTTCAGCAAAGAAAGCTTTACAGTTTCAAGAATATAAGAATCCCATAATTTCTAAGTGTCTCCAGAGAAGATGAGGCCATAATTATTTCTTAATGAAGATTTTTAAGGTTCTTATACTGTACTGTCTCTCATCCATGTTTAAAACACTTATTTTATTGTAATCAATGCCATCAGTTCATGCCTACGTTTTCTGTCATTTCTAGAATATGTCGAGCATAAATCAGTTATGGTAACCATGAAATTTGAATTCAAATGTCAATGTAAAAATGTTCTTCATTCTTTCTCTCCTGCTCTTTTTCTTTTATCTGTGTGTGTGTGTGTTAAAGCCCTTCACCCTTCATTCCAATGGTCCAAATAATTCAAATCCTTTATAATTCTCATTTGCCAATTCTATGTCCATTTTTATGAATTGTACCATTGAACCAATCATTATTTCTCAAATCTGCCCACTTGTGTCAGGCTCAAGGACAGAGCACTCTTTCATTTTAGGTCACAAGCAGAGTGGAAAACAGGTGTGCCCTTGAAAGGTAGCCCACCGTACATTCTACAACATTGGACCAAGAGGTAGATTACGTACATTTTGAAAAATAAGGCAAATTGACCTTGAATGGAACCCAGAAGAGTATCTAGGAGAAGAAGCAGGTACATAGGTGTTCCAGAGACAGAGCTGAACAATTGAGATAATTAATAAACTGGAATGGAGACCTTATAAGATCTGCACTCAGGACACTGCCTGCCACATAAAATGTGTTCAATACATGTCCTCTGGTAAAGAGAGACCTTAAATACTCTTTCATTTTTCTAAACATATTTAATATTCTTTCATTTTTCTCAACGTATTAAACATGCTCATTTAAAATTCTGTTCTGATCATTCTAGCATTTGCCATCTTTGGGCTTTTGATTATGTAGACTATAGTTTCTGCTGTCTCCCAGTTACGGTGACCTGATTTCTTGTGTGTTTAGGAAAACTTTACTGTGAAGTCTTTCTGTGCAGAGAAAATTCATTTACCTCTTCTAGGGGCAATGCCAACCATGACTACTTTAACATAATTCTTGGCTTTAGTATTTGGGAGTCATAAAAGAGAGTTCCACATACTGAATCCAGGTGTGTGTTTCAGAATTCTTAAGGGAAACTTCTTTTCCAGTGCACCCAGATAACAAGTTCACTCCTGCCCTCAAGACTTTGAACCAGTCATTTCCTCTGCTCTAGATGTTTATGTTTGGTCTTTTTTATCCTTCACTTCTTAGCTCAAATGTCACCTCCTCAGAGAGGCAACTCTGAGTGAATTGAGTTCTCCACTCCAGTCACCCTATGAATCCATAGAAGCATGCAGCGTAGGTCCTCAAACACATTTGTTTGATTCTTTAAACCAAATAAATAAAATAAAATTTCTGTCTGTGATCACATCCTTCAAAAACAGTCACAAGGATTTTCACCAAATTTAGAGGATATGTTAAAGATGATGGGTCAACACTTATGGAATATGAGGTAAGCAAAACAAACTCTGTGGAGTACAGGGTTACTAATGTTTTCATTTAGTTTCCCCTTTCCTTTTAACCAGGATTGACTCTCAGCATCTATGTTACTAGACACCTTAAATAATTTATTTCATATCAAACTGAAAATTAAAAGAAAAGGCAGTTTATCCAACTCCATAATAGAATAACTTGAACTCCCTGCCAGGGCCACACCTAGACATATGGATAAGTTAGACTAGCTAACAGTTTCATATACATCTCAACCAGTATTTCAAAAATATCTGCCCAGTAATTACTTACTGAAGAAAGAGAAAAGTGCCTTTTTATACCTCTTTAATTATATTTAAGATAATTCAATCACAGGTACTCAAAGTAATGTAATATTCTAACATAATTTGGAATCGCCTTTTCTTCTGTAGTTTTTCCTCCCTCATAGTTTACATGCACCAATATAAAAATAACTTATAAGGATATGTTACAAAGTCCTGTTCAAAATATCATTGAAAGTTCTGGGGTTTTTTCCTGTCTTTTATGTCAGCAAAAATATTTTCACCTTCTCAGTAGTTCTTTCTCACTTTTAGTTTCTCCTGCAATTTTCTAATTCAGAAAACACTATGGCAGGTATATTAAAGGGTTTAAAGTTCAGGGGGAAATTTTCAAATTCTCACTAAGCAGCACTATAGCACGCATTTCTCAGTTTCAGCTCTAACTGCTGACTTCAGGCAGCTGTCAATTCTCTGTTCTCAGAGTGGCTGTCACCTGTTGAAAAAATCTGCAACAGAGATCCATCAGTGGTGGCAAGGAAGGTTTTGTTTTGTTTTAATTTTTACTCCAAGGTGCAATTTGGCAGAAGTCAAACTATGAAAGAAGCCAGCCATGAAAGGAGTTGTGTGCAGAAAACTGAATTCAATGGCACTGCATCTTCAATGTACTATAGTTGTTTTAGAGTCCCTATACATCTTTCTGCTTTCTGCTCGGCCTTGACCGTCAGACCTTGGGTCCACAGCTTACCTTCCTAGCCTGACAGTAACCTCGTGCTTGACTTTCTCCAGAATCTGAGCAATGAATTTAGCCATTGTTGACTCTTCCCCATCAGCAGTAAAAAGTACCAAAGCATCAGTGGACAATACAAAAGGCACCAACTTATATTTGCATACTTAATGCCTGGTTGATTTGGCGTTGGGTCTAGGGGCATAGAACGGGAGAAATAAGAGTGGACAAAGAAAAAAGAGTCTAAGCCAAAAGAAGGAAGAGAAAGGGTTAAATATGAGTGAAAGTTTGGAACCTATCCACTGATAAAGTAAGCTCTAGGTCATGGATCCAAGCTACAGTTGCATTGTATGACTCCTTCTGCCTCAACACTCCCTCACCTCCTGCAGCAGTCTGACTTGTTTACTGACAGCCTATAACATGGGCCAGGCAAGGCACTGTGCTTTATTTGCATAAGCTCATTTTAAAATGTAATGTCAAAAATTAGATAATTTTAATTCCCATTTTAAGGTTGAGGAAACTAATGCTAAAAGAGATTCTTTCTCAAAATATCACATCCAGCTGGTCTTCAAATCCAGGAATATCTAGCTAAAAGAACGAGCCATCTAAGACTAAGAGATTGAAGACCACACACTTTGAACCCAAAGTCTATAATCTTAAAATGACTGAGGTAAACTTATCATCAGAATCAAAGTCAAAAGTAGGTGGAATGTGAGTTCAGTGGGAATGAGAAGACTCACTTGTCCAGTTAAAAAAAAATCTATGACCAGTGAGATGCTGAATAGTGGTTGCCAGGGGCTGGCAAGTGGGGGAAATGAGGGAGATGTTGGTCAAAGGGTACAAACTAAAAAAAAAAAAAAAAAAAAAAAAAAAGGGTACAAACTTTCATGTATAAGATGAATAAGTTTTGGGGAACTAATGTACAACATGGTAACTATAGTTAACAACTCTGTATTATATACTTGAAAATTGCTAAGCCAGTAAATCTTGTGTTCTCACCACAAAAGAAAAAAAGGTAATTATCTGAGGTGATGAAAGGGTTAACTAACCCTGTTGTAGTAATCATGTCACAATATATTTGTGTATCGAATTTTCATGTTGTACACCTTAAATTTACGCAGTTTTATATGTCAATTGTATCTCATTAAAGCTGGAAAAAATAAAGATCATTACGCTGAGGTTTAACAAAGTTAAATAAACTTCCCACTGTCACAGATGTTTTAAGTGTCAGAACCAGGACTCTGACCCAAGTCTGTATGACTCTAGACCTAGTGCTCCAAACATCCAGATAAACCACTTCTAAAAGGGGAACTAATGACTGTAGCATAGGTGACCTAAGTCAACATCTACCTTAGCTGGAAGTCAAGCTCCACAGAAGAGGATTCCCCAAGATAAAGTGAATACCCAAGAGATCAGATAATAATATCAAAACTAAATAACATTTATGGAGCAGCATTAAGGCTGTACCAGACATTAAGCTAAATGCTTTATCTGTATTATTTTATTTTTTGCTTACAACAAATCTAAGAGATAGATATTAATATTATCCTTATACTAAAGTTGAGGAAACTTGAGACGGAGAAATTCAGTGTTTTGCCAGGACTTAAATCCTAGACTCTAGGAACTGTACTCTCTTGGTCAGTTTACTGTACTTCAAGCCATACCTCTATAGGCTGGGAGTTTTAATTCCATCTTTCATAATACTAACCCCTTAGTACCCCAGAACCTGGAGCCTTTTACATTTGCACCCATCTTGGGTGATACTGACAAGAGTGGATGGAGTAGCCTCCAGCCCCTCCTCCTGGCTAGAATGGCCATTAACATTTACGAAAGGATCTAAGTATTGTGAATCAATGCTAACCAGGAAACACAAGCTTGTGGGTTTATCTAAAGACCTGGCAAGCATTAAACATGTGCAATGCAACCCATCCTGAGCCTCAGAGGCCTCATTAAATGTCTGACATCTGGTATACAACAGGGTACTTTAGCAACTGGGGAAGAGCATCACGCACATTAAAATGATAAAATTACGCCCAAATTAGTTCAGCAGATGTGGAGCAGAGACACCAGGAGTTTTGTTTTTCAGCTTCTTCCTTGCATTCCACTACAATAAATATCAATGTTTGTTATCCCAGCTAGTTATACAGTTCCCCAGCATCAAGGAAACTCCATTCTCCTTTCATTTCTGACACACAGCATTTAGATGCATCCCCTCTAATGACCTGCTTCCTCCTCTTTTAAGAACAGTGCTACAGCCATCCAGCTAGCAATTCAAAACTGAAAGCTACTCCATCCTCCAACCCTTATTCCTTTTAGGGTTCATTTTTAAGGCATAACCCTAAATACAGGAATTTACAGTCTTTAAAAAGTGGCTATTTTCAGACCTGTTTACAAGACCACAATCTGAAACATCAGTCAAAAACAGCTTGAACTGATTGCATCCTTCTCTGGAACAGAACATCTAGCAGCAAAACATCCATTTGTAGCTGGTCCATCTGCCCTGTAATTAAGGTTGCATTGCAGCCCTGCTCCAAACTTATTTCTGCAAGGGAACAGCTGAGATCCCCTAGATAAGATGTCAGAATATGTGCTATCCAATTTGTTGGGTAACATTATCAGAGCCAATATAGTGCTGAATTTAAATCACCAGCAAAGTTGGTGATAGGGTAACATATATCCAAAGAAGCTCTTGTAAAGTCAGTAATGACTGCCTTGCTCTCCCAGGTGTCACTTGAAAATCCTCTTCATAAGACCCATTCAAAGCTCAGTGAAGGAAACACCTTGCTGTTGAATGAAAAAAAAAAAAACAAAAAAACTCATTATGTACATCAACTCGATATTGTGCACTTAAAAGCTATAGAAACCAACCTTTCCAAATTGCAAGTAATTTTTAACCATGAGTTCATTCTTGTACCATTATTCACACAGACAGATGATGTAATATGCATTTTAAAAATGGGAAATCAACTTTGAGGCTCAAGTGAGTCAAGGATAAGAACAGTGTGGCCCAAAGGTCTCAACACCTCTTCTCAGATTGAAGTCAGAAACTCTAAAAATGAGAATATCAGTATTAGGAGCAAACCTTGAAAACAGGTTTTTTTTTTTTCTTCCTAAAGCAAGTTTTATGAAAACAAAAGCAGCAAGTGTTTTCAGAGGCTGGTATATTTATAATATGCAAATCACATATTGCTAACATGGTTTCATGTTTTCCCCAAAATAATTATTAAACAGACCCAAAGAATTCCTCAAAGAATATAGAATATAATATCAGACTGATAAATATTTGCTAGAACCTACTATCTGCAAAACACTGTTTTGCTCTGAGGTGCATAGGGGTGCAGAAAATTTGCCACCAACCATCTGCCCCTCCCTGTTTGTCTACTTTTAGAAAATTCTCTCCCTTGAAATGTCACGTCTCTGCTTTCCCCTAGCTGATAGCTTTACGCTATCACAGGGCCTCACAGCCTTGAGATTTAGAGTCAAGTGTTGAAGTACCACAATGCTATGAGGGAAAGGAAGGTAAAATGGATGGATCTTATGCTAGCACACAGGGACATGTCGCTTGTGCTCACACACACACACACACACACACACACACACAAGATTTTATGGCATCAACCCAAAAGCCATCTCTTAGGACAGTAAAAAAAAAAAAAAAAGCTTCTCCTTTTAGCTCCCACTCTTGAAAAATATTTTAAGAATCTATCCAAATCCTTTTTGTTTCCTCTCAAATGCAGAACCTGTGAATGAGCATGATTTCAAGTCAATACAAAATACATAAGTTATCAGGGGATTTTTAAAAAAAACATGCATTTCCAAACATAGTTGTTAAGGTTACAGCAAGTAATAAAAATGCAGAGAGCATCTAGCTGTAGAGACAGGCATTGGGAACCCCCTACTGGTTTAGCCAGAGGAAAACGACCCCACAGGTTCACCCAGCAACAGCTGTGGGATCCAGATTACAAATTTCTCCCCAGGCAGTATGAATATGAGCTTGAAATATTCATCTCTCCTTCCAAAACAAATTTGCCAAGGCATTCCTGTCTCAATATTTCTATGAACTAAAACACACCACCCTCGGAGCAGAGCAAGTTGAATCCTAAATTCTTAGGAATTAAAGTATACGATGCTCAAGAGGGCACATGTGAAAAGATTTTCCTTTGGAATCTCAAAATCAGTTGGCGGATGGTAGCAAGACCGAACAGAGATAAAGTCAAAGATTCTATCACTATTTCAGGTCCTTGAATCTCAAAAAGTAAACATATTTGTGGTTGGATTAATACTTTCCTTTTGAGAACCATTTCCAGCAAAAGGAAGGTACATTATTACACAATGTAGAAGAGTATCATATGTGTTGGTTTATAAGTATCACGACAGAATTGGACAGAAACATCCAGACTAAACTACATGAAATCCAAATTCACAGCGGCTGGAAAATTTCTAATGTAGATGGAAGGTAAAATTCTGAACTGCCGGCCTCATCTAGGATTGTAATAAGAGTGAATTGTGAGTTTAAAAATACTGAACTATCCAGCTTTCCGTTCAACAAGTATTGAGTATATTCTATGTTTTTGATATTACAACAAGTCCCAGAAATACAAAGATGAAAGACACCTGCTCTGCCCTCGGGAAGCACACAGTCTAAGGGAAAACACACATGCAATAGCGTTAACATGACTCTAACAAAAGTCTGCATACAGTAAGGACTTCTAGGTTGTAGGTAAAAGAATTTAGCTTGTTAGTGCATTAGCCACATTTTAATAAACATAAACAAATAATCATCCTATCTGTCATCTCTGCATTAACAATTTCCAGCATTTTATTAACAATGTACTTTAACATGAACTATCTTATGTACCCTACACAAGAGTTCTATCAAATAAGCAGGTGATGAGAAAACTGAAACATCAATATATCTCCGATTTGGAAGTCATGTTAAATATCTTTAAAGTCCATCTGTGGGTAGTGCACACCCATGGTATTACACTAAGAAGGATTCCAAACCCCTGTTAAGTCTAATGTGAAAAAGTCCGCAATTGTTAGGGTTCGTAGGGGAGGGAGTGGCATAACCAGTGTCTGTATTTATGAATCATTTTCTATCCTATTCACAGCTGCTTTTAAAAGACTAATGGTAGCAACGACCCCTTAGCAGTTTCCTGCTGCATTCTGAATACTGAAGACGAAGTGGTCTTATGTCTCTCCATCCAGATAATTCCAGGCCTTCACTCCAGTCTGGAATGAGTTCTGGTGTTTTTTTTTAGCTCCATAATTCCCTTCTCTGAATAATCGTACTTTATTCACAAAGGCCATTGCTATCCAAATTCTCTGAGTTTTACAAAGTAAATAATCCATTTTTAAGCATTTTCAAATGTTTCACCATAGTGAACCAAATTGCCCTCAATGTACATTTTGTCTTTTCATTGATATCAATATAACATTTTTACCAATACTGTGTTTGTTCAACCAGGGTTTTAATTTGTCTCTGACCACTCTTTTGCTCTCTTTTATTATCTTTTACTATATGGTTCATACTTGCCTACTCAACGCCACTAATGATTTCACAAATATTTCCAACAGCACGTTTTTCCCATAAAATGTTTTTATAAGAAAATCTGAACTCTGTGGAAGAAAATTTCTATACACATTGAAGAAAGAAAAATACACCATTTTTATTTTATGACATTCTCTAATTTTTAAAAATATATGTGGAGACTTTCTTTGCATACTAACATTAAGGAACTCAAATTGTCATCTTGGTTTCATCTCTATGAACATTAAAATCAGCAAGGAAGACATTTAGCCATTTCTACCCCAGCCATACCAAGAGATGGTTCTTATTTAGCATATGAACATGTGGTTCAAGTTACACTGATGTTATGGAGGACTGCTGGAGAAACACCCAAACCCAGAGGACGGAAGAATTCCTGCAGAAGAATACATACAGCACACTCCACTCCACCCATTCTTCTCCCAATACCATATTCGGTATTTTTAAAATACTGTTTAAGAGCTTTCAAATTCAAATTTGAACCTATTTCTCTGAAACTCCTATGGTCATTTCTTCTTCTTTTAGCTGCTGTAGGACTTAAGGCTGCATTCAGGTTCTTATCCTCTGCTACACAGTCTCTTGCATAGTAAGTGCTCAGTAGATGATAATGGATTCTTGAACCGGAAAGAGGAATTTTTAGGTTATGGGTATGCTTAAGAAGAGAATTCCATTTCAGAGAAGATTCTCCAAGAAAACAGTTTTATGCAAAATGTGAATGCTGCAATGTTATTTATAGTAGTAAACGATTTAAGACTACATGAAAATCTAAACAGAGGAGATGGGTGATAAATCATGGTATGTCTAAATGATTGAATTTATGACAGCCGTTAAAATGTTTAGGATAAAAACTGTCATTTAATATCAAGTGAAAAAACCAAGATACATGACTTTATGTAGTGTTATCATAACATATAAATATGATTTTTAATAAAATATACAGGTAAATTATGCCAAATATTAATAGCAGTTGCAACTATATAGTATACTTAAAATTTTGGGGGGTATTTTGTAAAATTTTCTATAAGAAATACAAATTTTTTTTTTTTTCTGTACGCGGGCCTCTCACTGTTGTAGCCTCTCCAACTGCAGAGCACAGGCTTCTCCAGACGCGCAGGCCTGGCGGCCATGGCTCACGGGCCCAGCCGCTCCGCGGCATGTGGGATCTTCCCGGACTGGGACACGAACCCGCATCCCCTGCATCGGCAAGCGGACTCTCAACCACTGCACCACCAAGGAAGCCCACAAATTGCTTTTTTAATGAGGAAAATGTTTCCACAAAAAGTTTTAAACTTCCCAAAGAATAATTTCTCTGGTGAGTAGCATGAAATAAATGATTCCAGTACTGAACAGTTAGTTGCACAATGAAATCTGATTGGTGAGTCATCACAGAGGAGGTTTTCTTCCTTTGGCTTCCAGAGCTGAGACCAGGAGGGTCCAGATATGTTATGCCAGTAATGTATCTAGTTATTGGCAAAACAGCAGCCCCAATAGAAACATTCCATGGAAGAGGGTTTCCAAAATGACTAAAATGTATACAGAAAGATATTTGGTCAATAATTTGTATCATAGAATAAGATAATAGTAATGTCAAAGGAAAATACATCTTTTATTTTGCCACTGTTATACTGCACAGTTTACCTTCCAAGACAGTACACTCCAAGTTAAGAGTGTTAACAGGGATAGAAAAAGCTATGCATTCCTAAGTGTACTTATTTTTTAACTTCTTTATTGATGTAATATTACTAAACGACAAACACCACCTAATTTAAATACACAATTTGATGAGTTTTGACATATGTATACACCCATGAAACCATTAATACAATCAAAGTAATGAACATATCCATCATTCCCAAAGATTTCCTTATCTTTTTATAAATCCTCTCTCCTACCTCTCCTCACCCCACCCACATACCCTGTCCCCAGATTAGTCTGTCACTATAGATTATAGACTAATCTGTCACTCTGGATTTGTTTGCACTTCCTAGAATTTGATATAAATAGAATTATATTGAGTACTCTATTTTTACTTGCTTCATTCACTCAGCATAATTAGTTGGAGATTAATTCATGATGTAGAATATATCAACAGTTCATTCATCTTTATTGCCTAACAGAATTCCATTATATAAGTTTTTGTATAGAATAATTATATTGCATACATGTATAAAATTATGTTCATTTTATTGTATAAATATTTATTATATAAAAATACTATGTATGTAAAATTATATTAGAAACATGTATAAGATACAAGTTTATCAATTCACTTTTTTTATTTGTTTAGAGGTTTTGGCAATTAAACATGAAGTTTTTTTGAAGAGTCCTCTACAAGTCTTTGCATGGACATAGACTTTTATTTCCCTCCACCTAGAGTGGACTGTCTAGATCACATGGTATGGGTGTGTGTAACGTTTTAAGAAACTGCCAAACTCTTTCTCAGAGTGTTGATAGCTGTACTATTCTCTTCAGTATTATATGAGGGCTCCAGTTACTCTACATCCCGGGAATTGTCAGCACTTAGGATGCTCTGTCTTTTTAAATTTAGCCATCCTAATAGATGCGTGGTGGTATCTCATTACAGTTTTAATTTGCATTTCTTTAATGACAAGTCATGCTGTGTATTGTTTCATTTGCTTATTTGCCACAATAGCATATCTGTTTGGGTCTATTCAAATCTTTTGCCCACTTTTTTAAAAAAATGAGTTGTTCTCTTTTTATTGAGTTTTGGGAGGTTTTTATATATTCTGGATATAAGTTCTTCATCATATGCATGATTTAAAATTTTTTCTCTTTACCATAATACCATTACCATTATTATGGTAATAGATTATTATGTGAAATATAGTTTTCTTCTTGTTTCTTGTACTTGGGATTCATTGATATTGTTGATATGTGGATTCATAGATTTCATCAAATTTGGAATTTTTTCAGTCTTTACTTTTTCAAATATTTTTTCCAGTCCCTATCCTCTGTCTTTGAGCACTCTGATTACAAGCATATTAGACACTTGAAATTGTTCCATATCTCACTGATTCTCTATTCATTTAAAAAAATTCTCCTTTATTTCTGTGTATCATCTTAATAATGTCTATTCCCAAGTCTTCATGCTTGCTAATTTTTACATCTGGAGTGTTAAATTTTCACAAATCCCATCTAGTGTATTACTCAAGTCAAACATTTTAGTTTACATTTATAGAAATGCAATTTTTGTCTCTTTTTATGTCTTCCATGTCTATACTTAAATTTTGAACATAAAGAATAGGGTTATGATAACTATTTAATGTTTTTATTTGCTAATTCTAACATCTATGTCAGCTCTGGCTTTTGATTGATTTTTTCCTGTCATTATGAGTCATATTTTTCTATTACTTTGTCTGTTTAATCATTTTTTATTGAATTCCAGCATTGTGAACTTCACTTTGCTAGATGCTGGATATTTTTGTATTGTCATAAATATTCTTGAGCTTTGTTCTGGGTCACAGTTAATTTACTTGGATACTGTTTGTTCTTGCTTTTAAGATTTATTAGGCAAGACTGGAGAAGTGTTTTAGACCAATTATTTCCTATGATTGATGAAGACACTTCAGTGAGCTCCACCTGATGCCCTACGAATCATGAAGTTTTCGAGTCTGGCTGGAGAGAAGAAAGGCTGCCATGCACTGTCACCTTAACCTGTTCGGGGGGTTCTTTCCCTGGCCTTGGGTAGTTTCCTCACTCCCATTCACTCATTAGCACTCTGCTAAAGAAATAAAGGGACTGGCTCAGATCTTTGTGTCCTCTTTCTGTGCAGCTCTCTCCTCTGCAGCACTTTGGGGAGGTAAACTCCAGGCAGCTTTTTGTCCTCAAACTCTCAGCTTTGTCTCTTCAACTCAGGGTGTTGGCCAGACTCTGCCTCAGTTCTGCCTTCATACTCTACGGCCTGGAAATCCTCTCAACACAGAAATCTAGGGAAATTCATAAGGCACACAGCATTTCTCCCCATCTTTCAGGCATCACTGTCCTACATTCACTGATGCTAGTGCCCTGATAACCTTTATTCCATATATTTTGTCCATCTGCATTTTTTATTTTTCAGGTTCAGTGATAATTCTGTTCCCAGCTACTCCATCTTAGTTGGAAGTGGATATTCCTAAGTGTATTCATTCTGATCCTAAACGACAACCAGTAAGTCTCAGCATTCTGAGTACTGAATAAGCAACCACAATGTTCATACAATCACATACAATCACGGAGTCTCAACTATTCCTCTGTGAAATAACCCATACATAAAGAAAAAAAAGATGTCTTTGACCTGAACTGTTGTTGTTGTTTAATGGGTATTGCTTTCAGGAAATATTTTACACTTTATCTTTTTAAAAATTGCTTTTTAAAATTAATATTTTTCATACTGTTCTTGAGTAGTGATATTCGTTAAAGTGCTGTGTATTAAATTTGTTTTGCACTGCCAAGTTAAAGCCCTTTTCAATAGACTATAAAGGTAAATCTAGAAATTACTTATTTTACATGTATTTCTTTTTAAAATCCAGGATGGGCCTGGGTGCCTCGGAGCCCCTGTCTTTGGGCCCCAGCCTGCAGTCTCTGGCTGCGTGTGAGGCAAGATGTTGAAATGCAGCTTGCAGCACCAGGATGCTCAATTGTAAGATGCTGTCACAAATGTGGAGAAGTATTTTGGAGAGCTGTGCTAAATCTTTGCTGCTTATGTGCAGAAAACTGCCAGACTGGGATACAAAGCAGAGCTCCTGGTGAATGAAATCAATGTGTATGTCTCTACAGAGACCCCAAATTTAAAGCAGGGCCTGAAAAACTTTGCTGACGAGTTTACCAAACTTCAGGATTATTGACAAGCAGACGTTGAAAGACTTGAAGCCAAAGTAGTTGAACATTTGAAAGCTTATGGAACCATTGTAGAAATGAAACGAGATGACCTCAAAGTAACATTAACACCAAGGAATCAAGAAGCTTTTCAACAGTTAACTCAGAAAGAATATGTCAGAGAAACCTATCTGACTGATATGTTATTTCACAGGCAGAAACTGAACTACAAAGAGTTACAAGGGATGCTACCTGAACAACTCGTCATTTGGAGGAAACTATTGACAATTTTGAAAAGCAGAAAATAATGGATATAAAGACTATATTTTCAGAATTTATCATTATTGAAATGTTATTTCACAGCAAAGCTTTAGAGTTCTACACTGCTTTCTACCAAAATATACAACAGATTGATGAAGAAGATTTAGAGGTTTTCCAAAAGTCTCTGTATCCACCAGATTATTTATGTCATTTAGATATCGTCAGAGCAAATTCAAAGTCACCTCTTCAGAGATCACTGTCAGCTAAGTGTTTATCTGGAGCAGGACAGGTAACTATTTGTTGACTAAGAAAGGATCAACAAGCAGAAGAGGACGATGAAGAAGATGAAGACTTAGACGTTATAGAAGAAGAAAATTAAATTTCTTAAGTAAACTTTGCATTTCCATTTTCATCTTAAACGACTTGAAATCCAGATTTACTAAAACTGTAGAACTTTACACTGGATTCATATGTTAAACCTCAAAATGAAATCCTACTGGAAATGGAGAAATTATTAAAGGAAATTTATGCTGACCAATAAATAAATAAATAAAATTCAGGGTGTGTCCATGTAAACTTTATTTTAGAAGAATAAACAGGGAGACACCTTCAAGATGGCAGAGGAGTAAGACGTGGAGATCACCTACCTCTCCACAAATACATCAAAAATACCTCTACATGTGGAGCAAATCCTACAGAACACCTACTGAACGCTGGCAGAAGACCTCAGACTTCCCAAAAGGCAAGAAAATCCCCATGTACCTGGATAGGGCAAAAGAAAAAAAATAGAGACAAAAGAATAGGGATGGGACCTGTACCTTTGGGAGGGAGCTGTGAAGGAGGAAAAGGAGCCCCTCCTAGGGAGCCCCTCCTAGGGAGCTGTGAAAGAGGAAAAGGGCCCCTCCTAGGGAGCCCCTTCACTGGTGGGGAGGGGCAGTGGGCAGGGGGGGGAGCTTCAGAGCCACGGAGGAGAGCGCAGCAACAGGGATGTAGAGGGCAAAGCAGAGAGATTCCGCCACAGAGGATCATTGCCAATAAGCACTCACCAACCTGAGACACTTGTCAGCTCACCTGCTGAGGCGGGTGGGGGCTGGGAGCTGAGGTTGGGCTTCGGAGGTCAGACCCCAGGGAGAGGACTGGGGTTGGCTGTGTGAAGACAGCCTGAAGGGGGCTACTGCGCAACAGCTAGCTGGGAGGGAGTCCGGGAAAAAGTCTGGACCTGCCTAAGAGGCAAGAGACCATTGTTTCAGGGTGCACGAGGAGAGGGGATTCCTTCTCCGTCTGCCCACAGAAGGCAGAGCACCACCAAAATGAGATCCAGAGAAGGACACAAGCTGAAGCTATCAGCTCTGACACCAGAGACAGGCATGAACCACTAAAGCTGCTGCTGCAGCCACCAAGAATCCTGTGTGCAAGTACAGATCACTACCCAGACTCCCCCCAAGAGCCTGTGCAGCACGCCACTGCCAGGGTCCCGTGATCCAGGGACAACTTCCTCGGGAGAACACACAGCGTGCCTCAGACTGTTGCAATGTTATACAGGTCTCTGCTGCCGCAGGCTCACCCCACATTCCAATTATGACTACAGTACCCCTCCCTCTCCCTGGCCTGAGTGAGCAAGAGAGCCCTAATCAGCTTCTGCTTTAACCTACTCCTGTCTGGGCAGGGAACAGACCCCTGAGGGTAGCCTACACACAGAGGCATGACCAAAACCAAAGCTAAACCCCAGGAGCTGTGAGAAAATGAAGAGACAGGGAAATTTCTCTTTGTAGCCTCAGGAGCAGCAGCTTAAATCCCCACAGTCAACTTGATAAACCCTGTATCTGATGAATACCTGAATAGACAATGAATGTTCCCAAAATTGAGGGGGTGGACTTTGGAACCAACTGTAGACTTCGAATTTGCTTTCTGCATCTAATTTGTTTCTGGTCTCATGTTTATCTTAGTTCAGTTTTTAGTGCTTATTATCATTGGTGGATTTGTTTATTGGTTTGGTTGCTCTCCTTCTTTTTTTTTTCCTTTTCCCCTTTTTGTGAGTGTCTATGTGTATGCTTCTTTGTGTGATTTTGTCTGTTTAGGTTTGCTTTTCCCATTTGTCCTAGAGTCTGTTTGTTTGTTTGTTTTCTCTCTTCTTTTTATTCTGAGCCCTGCGGCAGGGTCTTGTTGACTCAGCCAGATGTTGGGATTGAGCCTCTGAGGAGGGAGGGCAAACTACAGGACATTGGACCACCAGAGACCTCCCAGCCCCATGTAATATCAATCAGTGAAAGCTCTCCCGGAGATCTTTATCTAAACACTAAGCGACAAATAACATACAAGGGAAACCCCATATGGTTAACCGTTGATCTTTCAGCAGAAACTCTGCAAGCCAGAAGGGAGTGGCAGGACATATTTAAAGTGATGAAAAGGAAAAACCTACAACCAGGATTACTCTACCCAGGAAGGATCTCATTCAGATTCGATGGAGAAATTAAAAGCTTTACAGACAAGCAAACACTAAGAGAATTCAGCACCTCCAAACCAGCTTTACAACAAATACTAAAGGAACTTCTCTTGGCAGCAAACACAAGAGAAGGAAAAGACCTATAATAACAAACCCCAAACATTTAAGAAAATGCTAATAGGAACATACATATCGATAATTACCTCGAATGTAAATGGATTAAATGTTCCAACCAAAAGACACAGACTGGCTGAATGGATACAAAAACAAGACCTGTATATATGCTGTCTACAAGAGACCCACTTCAGTCCTAGGGACACATACAGACTGAAAGTGAGGGGATGAAAAAAGATATTCCATGCAAATGGAAATCAAAAGAAAGCTGGAGTAGCAATACTCATATCAGACAAAACAGACTTTAAAATAAAGGCTATTACGAGACAAAGAAGGACACTACATAATGATCAAGGGATCAATCCAAGAAGAAGACATAACAATTGTAAATATTTATGCACTCAACATAGGAGCACCTCAATACATAAGGCAAATGCTAACAGCAATAAAAGGGGGAATCGGCAGTAACAATAATAGTATGGGACTTTAACACCCCACTTTCCCCAATGGACAGGTCATCCAAAATGAATATAAAGAAGGAAACACAAGCTGTAATAGACACATTAGACCAGATAGACTTAATTGATATTTATAGGACTTTCCATCCAGAAACAACAGAACACACTTTCTTCTCAAGTGCTCATGGAACATTCTCCAGGATAGATCATATCTTGGGTCACAAATCAAGCCTTGGTAAATTTAAAATTATTGAAATCATATCAAGTATCTTTTCTGACAGCAATGTTATGAGACTAGATATCAATTACAGGAAAAAGATTGTAAAAAATACAAACACGTGGAGGCTAAACAATATGTTACTAAATAACCAAGAGAATGCTGAAGAAATCAAAGAGAAAGTCAAAAAATACCTAGAAACAAATGACAATGAAAACACGATGACCCAAAACCTATGGGATGCAGCAAAAGCAGTTCTAAGAGGGAAGTTTATAGCAATAAAATCCTACCTCAAGAAACAAGAAACAGCTCAAATAAACGTAACCTTACGCTTAAAGCAATTAGAGAAAGAAGAACAAAAAAATCCCCAAACTTAGCAGAAGGAAAGAAATCATAAAGATCAGATCTGAAATAAAGGAAAAAGAAATGAAGGAAATAGTAACAAATATCAAAAAAATGAAAAGCTGGTTCTTTGAGAAGATAAACAAAATTGATTAAACCACTAGCCAGACTCATCAAGAAAAAAAGGGAAAAGACTCAAATTAATAGAATTAGAAATGAAAAAGAAGAAACAACTGACACTGCAGAAATACATAGGATCATGAGAGACTACTACAAGCAACTATATGCCAATAAAATGGACAACCTGGAAGAAATGGACAAATTCTTAGAAAAGTACAACCTTCCAAGACTGAACCAGGAAGAAATAGGAAATATGAAGAGAAAAATCACAAGCACTGAAATTGAAACTGTGATCAAGAATCTTCCAACAAACAAAAGCTCAGGACCAGATGGCTTCACAGGTGAATTCTATCAAACAGTTAGAGAAGAGCTAAGACCTATCCTCCTCAATGTCTTCCAAAATATAGCAGAGAGAGGAACACTCCCAAACTCATTCTACGAGGCCATCATCACCCTGACACCAAAACCAGACAAAGATGTCACAAAAAAGGAAACTATAGGCCAATATCACTGATGAACATAGATGCAAAAATCCTCAAAAAAATACGAGCAAACAGAATCCAACAGCACATTTAAAGGATCATACACCATGATCAAGTGGGATTTTTCCCAGTAAATGCAGGGATTCTTCAATATACACAAATCAATCAATGTGATACACCATGTTAAAAAATTAGAGGAGAAAAACCATCTGATCATCTCAATAGATGCAGAAAAAGCTTTTGACAAAATTTAACACCCATTTATGAAAAAACTCTCCAGAAAGTGGACATAAAGGGAACGTACCTCAATATAATAAAGGCCATTTATGACAAACCCACAGCCAACATCATACTTAATGGTGAAAAACTGAAACCATTTCCTCTAAGATCAGGAAGAAGACAAAGATAGCCACTCTGAGCACTATCATTCAACATCATTTTGGAAGTTTTAGCCACGGCAATCAGAGAAGAAAAGGAGATAAGAGGAATCCAGATCAGGAAAGAAGAAGTAAAAGTGTCACTGTTTGCAGATAACATGATACTATACATAGAGAATCCTAAAGATGCTACCAGAAAACTACTAGAGCTAATCAATGAATTTGGTAAAGTAGCAGGATGTGAAATTAATTCACAGAAATCGCTTGCATTCCTATACATTAACAATGAAAAATCTGAAAGAGAAATTAAGGAAACACTCCCATTTACCATTGCAATAAAAAGAATAAAATACCTAGGAATAAACCTTCCTAAGGAGACAAAAGGCCTCTATGTAGAAAGCTATAAGACAATGATGGAAGAAATTAAATATAATACAAACAGGTGGAAAGATAGACCATGTTCTTGGATTGGAAGAAACACCACTGTGAAAATGACTGTAATACTGAAAGCAATCTACAGATTCAATGCAATCCCTATCAAGCTACCAATGACATTTTTCTCAGAACTAGAACAAAAATTTTACAATTTGTATGGAAACACAAAGACCCTGAATAGCCAATGCAATCTTGATAGAGAAAAACGGAACTGGAGGAATCAGGCTCCCTGACTTCAGACCATACTACAAAGCTACTGTAATCAAGACAGTATGGTACTGGCACAAAAACATAAATATAGATCAATGGAACAGGATTGAAAGCCCAGAGATAAACCCATGCACCTTGGTCACCTTATCTTTGACAAAGGAAGCAAGAATATACAATAGAGAGAAGACAGCCTCTTCAGTTAATGGTGCTGGGAAAACTGGACAGCCACATGTAAAAGCATGAAACTAGAACACTTCCTAACACCATACACAAAAACAAACTCAAAATGGATTAAAGACCTAAATGTAAGGCCAGACACTATAAAACTCTTAGAGGAACACATAGGCAGAACACTCTATGACCTAAATCACAGCAAGTTCCTTTTTGATCCACCTGCTAGAGAAATGGAAATAAAAACAAAAATAAACAAATGGGACCTAATGAAACTTAAAAGCTTTAGCACAGTAAAGGAAACCATAAACAAGATGAAAAGACAACCCACAGAATGGGAGGAAATATTGCAAATGAAGCAACTGACAAACGATTAATCTCCAAAATATACAAGCAGCTCATGCAGCTCAATGTCACAAAAAATAAGCTACCCAATCCAAAAATGGCAGAAGACCTAAATAGACATTTCTCCAAAGTAGACATACAGATTTCTCACAAACACATGAAAAGATGCTCAACATCACTAATCATTAGAGAAATGCAAATCAAAACTACAGTGAGGTATCACCTCACACCGGTCAGAATGGCCATCATTAAAAAATCTAGGAACAATAAATTCTGGAGACGGTGTGAAGAAAAGGGAACCCTCTTGCACTGTTGGTGGGAATGGAAATTGATACAGCCACTATGGAGAACAATACGGGGGTTCCTTAAAAAAGTAAAAATAGAACTGCCATATGACCCAGCAGCCCACTACTGGGCATATACCCTGAGAAAACCATAATTCAAAAAGATACATGTACCACAATGTTTACTGCAGCACTATTTACAAGAGCCAGGACATGGAAGCAACCTAAGTGTCCATCGACAGATGAATGGGTAAAGAAGATGTGGCATATATATACAATAAAATATTACTCAGCCATAATAAGAAATGAAATTGAGATATTTGTAGAGATGGATGGAACTAGAGTCTGTCATACAAAGTGAAGTAAGTCAGAAAGAGAAAAACAAACACCATATTCTAACACATATATATGGAATCTAAAAAAAAAAGGAGGTTCTGATGAACCTAGGGGCAGGACAGGAATAAAGACTCAGATGTAGAGAATGGACTTGAAGACATGGGGAGGGGGAACGGCAAGCTGGGACGAAGTGAGAGAGTCGCATGGACATATATACACTACCAAATGTAAAATAGAAAGCTAGTGGGAGGCAGTTGCATAGCACAGGGAGGTCAGCTCTGTGCTTTGTGACCACCTAGAGGGGTGGCATAGGGAGGGTGGGAGGGAGGCTAAAGAGGGAGAGGATATAGGGATATATGTATACATATAGCTGATTCACTTAGTTATACAGCAGAAACTAACACAACATTGTAAAGAAATTATACAATTATACTCCAATAAAGATGTTAAGAAAAAAGCAAGAGTTATGCCATGACAAACAGAGCACATGAACCTAAATTTTATCCTTGACTCAGCTCTCTGGGCATTCCGGTGATCTGCTAAGTTATTAATATGGCTTAACTTGCTCTTGGTGAACTCATTCTGCTTATCAGTGCCCATCTTTTCTATGTGCTTACATGTCATCTAATCAATACCAGTCCATTCTTAGTTTGAAAAAATCAAAATAAAATTTACCCTTCTATATATATTAAAATATATTATTTCTACCATTTTGAAAATTTGACAACTGCTATCTTCTAGGCTTGAGGCAACTCTGATCTTCATGACTTTGTGGAGAAGGTTCTGTCATTCTCTTGAATGGAGTTCACCCAGGTCTGGCAAATGGTCTTCATTATAAACGTTCAGATTTTATCCTACTATATTTTCACACGTGATAGTTTCTCTGTTCTTTCCAAGCATGTCATGGGGGTCAAGGAGTCCCACAGCCCCACTCGCAATAACTCCAACCTTTTCCCAGCATTGCCCTTTCTGGGGTCTAGTTCTCTGAAATAGAGATAGCTAATAGAGATAACGCATTTTTTCCTTTAACCTTTTCTATGAATTTCAGACCACTCTGGGTTTTATTCTTCCCTGAACAGATTTTACTTTTTATAGACACTCAATAAACACATGTAAAAAATTTTTAAATAATAAAAAAAGAAGAAGGAACAGGCCAAAACAATAGGAATATTTTATAATAAAGAAATCATAATTTTGTGTAGATAAAACATACTAACTTATAGAACTTCATATCAGACGCTTAGACTATACCTACAGGTAAAAATCACTTTAACTGCTTTGCCTGAGTTGATTGCTTGCTGTTTCAAACTCCCTGGCAATTCAGTTAAATTGGTTAGACCATTATATAATATGAAACTGACAGGTTGCTTCACTGAACTGACTCACCGAGTCAACCAAAAGTTGAACTGGTTGTATATGGAGCCATAAGACAATCTGGGAATAGTTTCATATTGGGTGCTGTGGGGCTTGGAGAACACTAAAAAAAAATTTGTGAATCCTTTCTTTTCCTGTGATGTTTTTACCAAAGGATTTTGAAGATACAATAGTATTAAAGCTACTTAGAGCTAAGGTGTCTTTGTTATCTGAAGAAATATAGTCATAATTGCAAATAGTCTATAACATGCATTTTAAAAATATCTTTATTGGAGATAATGTTGTGTTAGTTTCTGTTGTACAACAAAGTGAATCAGCTATATGTATACATGTATCCCCATATCCCCTCCCTCTTGAGCCTCCCTCCCACCTTCCCTATCCTACCCTTCTAGGTCATCACAAAGTATCGAGCTGATCTCCCTGTGCTATACAGTAGCTTCCCACTAAGTATCCATTTTACATTTGGTAGTGTATATATGTCAATGCTACACTCTAACTTTTTCCCAACTTGCCCTTCCTCCATTGTGTTTTCAAGTCCATTCTCTATACCTTTATTCCTATCCTTACACTAGGTTCATCAGTACTGTTTTTTTAGATTCCATATATGTGCATTAGCATACAGTATTTGTTTTTCTCTTTCTGACTGACTTCACTCTGTATGATAGACTCTAGGTCCACCCACCTCATTACAAATAACTCAATTTCTTTCCTTTTTATGGCTGACTAATATTCCATTGTATATATGTGCCACATCTTTATCCATTCATCTGTTGATGGACATTTAGGTTGTTTCCATGTCCTGGCTCTTGTAAATAGTGCTGCAGTGAACATTGTGGCACATATATCTTTTTGAATTATGGTTTTCTCAGGGTATATGCTGAGTAGTGGGATTGCTGGGTCGTATAGTAGTTCTATTTTTACTTTTTTAAGGAGCCTCCATATTGTTCTCCATAGTGGCTGTATCAATTTCCATTCCCACCAACAGTGCAAGTGGGTTCCCTTTTCTCCACACCTTCTCCAGCATTTGTTGTTTGTAAATTTTTTGATGATGGCCATGCTGACTGGTGTGAGGTAATTTTGTAGTTTTGATCTGCATTTCTCTAATAATTAGTGATGTTGAGCAACTTTTCATGTGCCTCTTGCCATTTGTATGTCTTCTTTGGAGAAATGGCTGTTTAGGTCTTCTGCCCATTTTTGGATTGGGCTGTTTGTTTTTTTGATATTGAGCTGCATGAGCTGCTTGTATATTTTGGAGATTAATCCTTTGTCAGTTGCTTCATTTGCAAGTATTTTCTACCATTCTGAGGGTGCCTTTTCATGTTGTTTATGGTTTCCTTTGCTGTGCCAAAGCTTTTAAGTTTCATTAGGCCCCATTTGTTTATTTTTGTTTTTATTTCCATTTCTCTAGCAGGTGGGTCCATAAAGGTCTTGCTGTGATTTATGTCATAGTGTTCTGCCTTTGTTTTCCTCTAAGAGTTTGATAGTGTCTGGCCTTACACTTAGGTCTTTAATACATTTTGAGTTTATTTTTGTGTATGGTGTTAGGAAGTGCTCTAATTTCATTCTTGTACATGTGGCTGTCCAGTTTTCCCAGCACCACTTATTGAAGAGGCTGTCTTTTCTCAATTGTATATTCTTGCCTCCTTTATCAAAGATAAGGTGACCATAGGTGCATGGGTTTATCTCTGGGCTTTCAATCCTGTTCCATTGATCTATATTTCTGTTTTTGTGCCAGTACCATACAGTCTTAATGACTGTAGCTTTGTAGTATAGTCTGAAGTCTGGGAGCTTGATTCTTCCAGCTCCATTTTTCTTTCTCAAGATTGCTTTGGCTATTTGGGGTCTTTTGTGTTTCCATACAAATTGTAAAAATTTTTGTTCTAGTTCTGTGAAAAATGCCATTGGTAGCTTGATAGGGATTGCACTGAGTCCACAGATTGCTTTCGGTACAATAATCATTTTCACAATGTTGATCCTTCCAATCTAAGAGCATGGTTTATCTTTCCATCTGTTTGTATCATCTTTGATTTCTTTCATCAGTGTCTTATAATTTTCTGCATACAGTTCTTGTGCCTCCTTAGGTAGGTTTATTCCTAGGTATTTTATTCTTTTCATTGCAATGGTAAATGGGAGTGTTTCCTTAATTTCTCTTTCAAATTTTTTGTCGTTAGTATATAGGAAAGCAAAAGATTACTGTGTGTTAGTTTTATATCATGCTACTTTACCAAATTCATTGATTAGCTCTAGTAGTTTTCTGGTGGCATCTTTAGGATTTTCTATGTATAGCATCATGTCATCTGCAAACAGTGACAGTTTTACTTATTGTTTTCCAGTTTGGATTCCTTTTATTTCTTTTTCTTCTCTGATTGCCATGGTTAGGACTTCCAAAACTATGTTGAATAATAGTGGTGAGAGTGGGCAACCTTGTCTTGTTCCTGATCTTAGAGGAAATGCTTTCAGTTTTTCTCCATTGAGAATGATACAGCATGCATTTTGCATCATGGTACCAAGTGAGGAAATCACACCTAGAACTTAGAATAACCCTGTCTTGACATCGTAAACAGAACACTGATATTAACTAAGTTAAACACACTAGTAAGAAACTGGGCTAATATTTACCAAAAGACCACTGCAAAGCTGGAGTAGAAATTCCGAATGACATTCAATAAATGGATTAGTGTGTTTGTGCTGGATTTACAAAGTATATCTTGGCACTCCTTGTCATTGAAATGTCAGTAAGCACTACAGTACCAATAGGCCTGCTTCAAACTTCTTCCTAATAGCTAGAATTGAGGTTTTTGCTTAGAATGTTATTTTGTGGTTTGACGCTTTGACAAACTAACTTGGAAGAACAGCACAATTTCTTTGAAATCTTGTAGTTTAAAGTGGCATTGACAATTGCACCTTCACTATTCCACTTTCTCTCCTAACTCTGCATGTTCTTGTTAAGAAAGAAACAATACTGGCTGAAGTGAGCATTAGAAAGGAAGTAACATGTTCTAAGACAGGGGCTGGGGTAAAAGTAAAAGGAAACTACGATCTAAATGCCATGTTTCTTAGGCTCACATAATTTGAGTTAGAAAATAGTTTAACAGTCAGCTAATACATTTCCTAATTTTACAGATATTCTAGGAAGTGAAGTCACTCCGCACAGAGACAAGATAAAAGCCTATCCATAACTGTTAGTTATTTCTCAGTCTTACCTGGTAGATTACCAGACTGGTTGACACTGATATTTCCTCCTCTCTGCCACTCAGCAGGCTTTCTAAAGGGGAAAGATACTGGCTGTGGCTGGCAGCAGTGTCTCTTCGTCCCTCTGCATGACACTCTCTTCCTTTTCCAAGGGATTTTGCTGGGAGAATTCCACAGCTCCCCACCAGTGTAGAGCCAGTGCTTCAGGGAAACACAGAGTAACTTGTGCTTATCAAAAACAAAGACCTGGAGTTCTCAGATAGGGAAGGCAGTTTAGGGAGGGGTTAAGAGCACAGACTTTGGTGTGAATCACATGGATTGTTGTGTGAGATTGTTTAAGCTATTTTTAAAGTAATAATTGGTTTGGTCTCATAATATCAAGTAAAGACTTTTCCGTGTGTAAATTATTGACATAATATCTGTTAAAAAATATTATCCATTGTTACTATATAATCAAATAGGATTACCCCACCTCAATGTTTCTTTTCTTTACGAAACCTAACTGTGATCTGATAGCCTTTCATTTTACTGATTCACAATGAAAAAAAAAAAAAAGGATATTTTTACAGCTAACAAATTTGTTGAGGCAACCAGGTTTTCGTGTATCAAATATAAAGTATTTAAAAAACATCATTTCAGAATCAATACCATATTGTTATCCGAGTTCTGTGTCATATTTATATGGGGCCACAGGCTTCTCAAAGAATTATGGGCTTGAAAAATAACAGCAATGGAGCTACATAGCCTGTATGCTGGTGATGGCAGTGACCCATAAGTATCTGGAGTTAGTGAGATGGCTTCTCCTACCTCTTTACCCTTCTGTACACCATTTTGTTTGCTTGTTTGTTTGTTTTTTCAAGCAAGCTGGATTCAAAGGTCTGAGAGCCATATGTCTCATTGATAACGGCTCTTGAAGACTCAATGTAACAGCTGAATCAGGAAAAGTGATGTGGTAAGAAAGAAAAGTCTGATAATCACTGAATCAATCAATGTCAAGTATCTTTGCTTCCTGTACTGAAACCAGAGAAATGTTATGTTGAAATATTATATAAATAAATTATTTTCCTTCATGTATTTTTAAAGATCTTTTTTTAACATCTTTATTGGAGTATAATTGCTTTACAATATTGTGTTAGTTTCTACTGTATAACAAAATGAATCAGCTATATATTTTAAAGATATTTTGATGAATGAATTATTAAATTCCTGAATGAAGGTAAGGAAGATGGAACAAATTTATTCTTCTCTATAAGATGTGTTTGGACATGCTGCAAAATGAATGGCTCTCAGCCTTCAGAATGTGTGTTCTTCCCCCACAGTGTGCCTCTCTTTTGCTGTGATGCCACATGTGACACAAAATACAATTAGCCTTTCAGTTGGGCTCTGCATTTTTCTGATCTTCTAACAACTGGGTGTCAGATATCTCAATGTATAACCAACCACTCACAACAAGATTATACATTAGACTCTGTGCTATCTATTTTTATGAAAGATTTCTGAAAGCTAAAAGGAATAAATTAACTCTGCCAAATCTGTGATAAAGTTTCTTGCTCTGATTGTTAATAATATTTCCATGACTGTACAGTTAATACCCATCAAGGAAAAGACCACTTACAGTATCTTAAAAGGCAGACACTGATAGTTATATAACATACATTTGATTCTTGGGGCTATATAGTCATATTTGCTCTAGACTAAATATTGTGGTAGTATCTAATAGCAAGCTGTAAAATAACTATCAGAGTAAATCTTTTTGAATGCAATGTAAACACAAACCAACAATGCAAAACCAGGTAGAGAAGTTTTATTTTAAATTCTCAGATTTTAACAATCTGACGTCTGTTTTCCTCTGAGTGGTATTTTAGTGTTAACACTTCTGTGTCCATACTTTGTAGAAATGTATAGGCTGGTGAATGTTTGGGAGTAGAGATGTTGTCTGTCTTTTTCACCATTAACTTCACCACTGAGGAAAATGTCTGGCACAAAGATACTCAAAAGATACCTATTTATTATTAAATAAACAGTACATATCAAAAACTGTGGAACATGTACAATAATGTATATTTTATTTTTTAATTAATTAATTTTATTGAGGTAACATTGACTTATAACATTATATAAACTATATTATATATATAATGTATATGACGTTATATTTCTACTTCTGTATACCTTACAACATGCTTACCACCCAAAATTTAGTTTCTATCTGTCACCATACAGTTGAATTCCTTTACCCATTTACTAGTGGTTACTCTCTGCCACTACTCTGTTCTCTGTATCTACTTGTTTGTTTTTACTTGGTTTGGTTTATTCATTTATTTTGTTTTGTTTGTTTGTTTATTAGTTTTTGTATTCCACATATGAGTGAAATCATACAGTAATTGTCTTTCTCCATCTGACTTATTTCACATAGTATAACACCCTCAAGATCCATTCATGTTGTGACAAATGGCAAGATTTCATCTTTTTTTATGGATATATATATATATATATATCTCCTTTCATCCCATAATGGCACTTAGGTTGTTTTTATATCTTGGCTATTATAAATACTGCCTCAATGAACATGGGGGTGCAGATATCTTTTTGGATTAGTGTTTTCATATTCTTTGGATAAATACCCAGAAGTGGGATAGCAGGGTCATATGGTAGTTCTGTTGTTAGTTTGGGGAGTCATCTCCATACTGTCTTTCATAGTGGCTGGACCAATTTACAGCCCTAGCAACAGTGCATGAGAGTTTCGATAATAGCCATTCTGAGAGGTGTGAGGTGATATCTCATTTTAGTTTTGATTTTTATTTCTCTAATAATTAGTAACGTTGAACATCTTTTCATGTGCCTGTTAGTCATCTGTATGTCTTCTTTGGAAAAATATCCAGCTCCTCTGCCCATTTTCTAATTGGGTTGTTTGTGGTTTTATTATGGGGTTATATGAGTTCTTTAGATATTTTGGATATTAACCCCTTATCAGATATATTATTTGCAAATATCTTCTGCCATTCAGTAGGTTGTCTTTTCATTTTGTTGGTGATTTCCTTTGCTGGGAAGAAGATTTTATTTTGATGTAATCCCATTTGTTTATTTAAAATAATTTTTTTTAAGACTTTAATTTATTTATTTATTTTTGCTGTGTTGCATCTTCGTTTCTGTGTGAGGGCTTTCTCTAGTTGTGGCAAGCGGGGGCCACTCTTCATCGTAGTGGGCCTCTCACTATCGCAGCCTCTCTTGTGGTGGAGCGCAGGCTCCAGACGTGCAGGCTCAGTAGTTGTGGCTCACGGGCCTAGTTGCTCCGTGGCATGTGGGATCCTCCCAGACCAGAGCTTGAACCCGTGTCCCCTGCATTAGCAGGCAGATTCTCAACCACTGCACCACCAGGGAAGCCCCCATTTGTTTATTTTTACTTTTGTTTCCCTTGCCTGAGGAGACATTTCTAGAAAGCTATTGCTAAGACCAATGTCAGAGTGTACTGCCAATGTTTTCTTCTAAGAAATTTATGGTTTCTGGTCTTACATTCAAGTCTTTAACTCATTTGGAGTGAATTTTTGTGTATGGTGTGAGATAGTGGCCCAGTTTCATTTTTTTGCATGCAGCTGTCCAGTTTTTCCAGTGCCATTTATTGAAGAGAATATCCTTTTTCCATTGTATGGTCTTTGCTCCTTTATTATAAATTAATTGTCCATATAAGTGTGGGTTTATTTCTGGGCTGTCAATTCAGTTCCACTGATGTATGTATCTGTTTTTCTGTCAATACTGTGCTGTTTTGATTACTATGGCTTTGTGATGTAGTTTGAAGTCAGGAAGTGTGATACCTGCAGCTTTGTTCTTTTTTCTCAAAGTTGCTTTGGCTATTCAGGATCTGCTATTGTTCCATATACATTTTAGGATTTTTGGTTCTATTTCTGTGAAAAATGTCCTTGGTATTTTGATAAGGATTTCATTGAATCAGTAGACTGTTTTAGGTAATATGGACATTTGACAATGTTAATTCTTCCAATCCATGAGCACAGAATATCTTTCCATTTATTTGTGTCTTCTTCAATTTCTTTCAACAATGTCTCATAATTTTCAGTGTACAGGTCTTTCACCTCCTTGGTTATATTTAATTCTAGATATTTTATTCTCTTTGTTGCAGTTGTAAATGGGATGGTTTTCTTAATTTCTCTGATAGCTCATTGTCAGCATATAAAAATGCTACAGATTTTTGTATATTGATTTTATATCCTACAACTTTACTGTATTTGTTTTTTATTTCTAATAGTTTTTTTGGTGGAGACTTTAGGGTTTTCTATTTATAAAATCTTATCTGCAAACAGTGACAGTTTTACATTTTCTTTTTCAGTATGGATGCCTTTTAATTATTTTTCTTGCTTAATTGCTCTGACTAGGACTTCCAATACTATGTTGAATAGGAGCAGCAAGAGTGGGTATCCTTGTTTTGTTCCTGATCTTAAAGAAATAGCTTTCAATTTTTCACCATTGAGTGTGATGTTAGCTGTTGGTTTTCATACATGGCCTTTATTATGTTGAGGTATGTTCCTTCTATTCTCTCTTTATTGAAAGTTTTTATCATAAATGGATAATGAATCTTGTCAAATGTTTTTTTCTGTATCTTTTGAGATTATGGTATGTTTTTTATCATTTATTTTTTTAATGTAGTGTTTCATGTTGATTGAATTGTAGACATTGAACCATCTTTGCATCCCTTGAATAAATCCCCCTTGATCATGGTGTATGATCCTTTTGATGTATTGCTGAATTTGGTTTGCTAATATTTTGTTGAGGATTTTTGTATCTGGGTTCATCAGAGACATTGGCCTGTAATTTATGTGTGTGTGTGTTGTCCTTGTCTGGTTTTGGCATGAGGGTGACGTTTGCCCTCATAAAATGAGTTAGGAAGTACTCTCTCCTCTTCAATTTTTTTGAATGGCTTGAGAAGTATAGGTATTAAGTTTTCTTTGAATGTTTGGTAGAATTCAATGGTAAAGCCATCTGGTCCTGAATTTTTGGTTTGGGGGAGCTTTTTGATTACTGTTTCAACCACTGTACTAGTGTTTAATTTAGATTTTCTATTTCTCCAGTCTTGAAAAGTTGTATGATTCTAAGATTTGTCTATTTCTTCTAGGTTGTCCAATTTGTTGTATAGCTGGTCATAATATTCTCTTATAATCTTTTGTGTTTCTGTGGTCCAACCAAGTTGACTCAAAATTAACCATCATAAGTCTACCCCTTATCATCTTGACACCCTCATGCATCTCCTTAAACAACATTTAATCTCCCAATAAAGACAATAACTAGGTCCTACTTTTGCCTATCATGATACAACTATCTCACGTACAACAACAAGCGCATTTACCTTTTCCCCAGAAGAAGATGCAAAGTCATTGGTTAATGTTTACTCTTCTCCTTGATATCTTGTAACAAACATAATGTAAAGCTAACAATACTTAAATACTATGATATAAATTCAATACATCTGATGTGACATAAGGGTTAAAAGAGTGAAGAAAACAACAATATTTGCATTAAACACATACACACAAAATATTGATAACAAAATAAGGAAATATCACTCATGACAATGACAGTCCTCATTTTGGTAAGTGGTTACATGGCTGTGGTTGTAGCTGGTATTTATAACTACCTTCTTCCATTTCCCACTCTTTATTCCCTTTGCCTTCAGCAAGCACCTTAGCTGGTTGTGGTTCTTTACCTGGTGGGTGACCAAAACCTTCATTCTTAAAGGGTCAAGGCCATTGGAATCCCTCCCTGAACTGGGTTGTCATAGTTTTCCATTGACCTTAGTCACAGGGCATGGCAATATTAAGATGTCCTAATTCCAGACGCACTCTTACTTACCTACATTGTGGAATAGCTGTCCACTTTCCCCTTCATAGTCAGGATCAGCCAGCACAGTAACTCCCTTCTTTGCCTATTGATTCAAAGGCATGAGGAGCCCAAAGTGGTCAGGCAACAGTCTAAGTTTGCAGTTCAATGGAATCGTTGTGTCTCCTGATGGAAATATTCCTCCCTTTGGAACTAATCCCTCTAAGCCAGTAGATCATAAAGTCATGAGACCAGAAAGCAAAAATTTTGCTTGTGTTTCACTAGGAGTAATAGTGAGTGGTGCCATTCACATTTCTGTCACTTGATTTTTGGATCTGTGAATCCTGGCTATGAGTGAAATAGCACCCTGTACTGGATACTAATTCAGAGCATATACAGCCTCTTGTGAAGCTGATCCTGACTGAGACTCTGCTTCACAATTTCTTCATAAGCTCAGAGACTAAGTTAAATTATCCCCATTGTAACTTACAGCTTTTAGGGGCCTATATCATGACTGTATTATACTTCATGCTTCTTAGATTAAAAAGATTATAATGTTTACTTGTTATAGAAGAATTTTGGGATCTTTTTTCTTTAAAAGGAATTACCCCCAAATCTTCAAGTATTTGCAGCCTAGCCTTAAGAGGAGAAAAATATTGACTTCCTAAATGGGATTCTCAATGATTTTCATCACATTATTAATGGAACATTCAACTAATCTAACCTGTTACAGAGAAAGCATCAGTATAAGACCTTCAGAAAAAAAAAAAAAAAAAGAAGAAAATGCAGCTATTATATATTTTCAACCTTAATGTTTAGAAGTGGGTAATTATAGTTCTTTGGCTTGCATTTCCATTTTAGCTCTTTAAAGTTTACTGGAGGATGCAAATTATGCCATCAAGCCATCTTGTGCTCTTTAGGGCTTTGTGATAAAATAATTAAAGAAAAAACGTTTCTCTCCAAAAACATATTGATTATGGCATAATTCTCCCTTCCTTCAAATGTTAGAATCTGAATTCCTTAGGTCAGAATGCATTCCAATATGACAGAAATACATGAACATGAAACTTCAAAAAAATAATGAGTGTAAGAAAGGATGATAATGAAGGGAAAAAGGAAGAAGGAAAGGGGAAAAGGTGAGTTACTATGATGTTACTCTAAGAAATATTTATATTTTATAATAATTTCAAAAAGCAAAATTGACTGCAATGATAATTTAGAGGAAACAAATAATGGGGAAAGAAACGATATGGCCTTCAAGAGCGGCTCTGGGCAAGGTTACTAAGTCTGGCAGCAAGCTTGAAGACATCTCAGAACCCTCAGTCTTCCATCTGTTATCCATTGCAGCAGACTTGTGGTGATGGGAAATGGAATTTCTATACTGTTCACCCAGGGTTCTGACTTACTTCAGATACAGTTAGTTATTCATCCCATATCTAGCCTTCTCTTTTTCTTAGTAATGAAACTTTGATTTTATTCTATGGAAGCTGCATATACAAATAAATAGTAAATTCTCCAATCTTCCTTGAAGCTAAATGTGGTACTTGACCAGCCACTGAATTGTGCTAAATTCTAGCCATTGAGTTATAAGCAGACCTGTTTGTTAGCATTAATTTCCTAATTGCCAAGTTTAGTAGGTCCATTTCCTATATGTTGGCCCTGAAGCGATTCACCTTATTTTGTTTTTTATTTATCCTGAAACTCTGTCCTTCCTTTGCTTTCAAAACAAAATTCTGTATTTTCTTCCCTAACATTTCAGCAACTCCTTTCAACTTCTACTGCCACTACTTTAGTTAAGATCTGAGTAATCGCTAATCTGTGCTATAGCAACAAATTCTTAATTAATCTTGCAGCCTCCAATTCAAATGTAACTTCAGTTTTTTATGCACAGAATCACCTTATTTTCTCTAATCACTTTAAATTAGCACAGTTTGAGGCTGAGACTATGAGGCAGAGAGTTAGAGAATAATTATTATTACTGTGACTGTATTCTCAGGATGACATAGACAAGTAGATTTCAGGAACAGTGGGACATGACAAGAAATAAACATTTAAACTCATGCATATGTGGTCAATTAATCTGAAGTCAAATAGTCTCTCCAATATACGGTGTTGGGAAAACTGGAGAGCCACATGCAAAAGAATGACACTGGACCCCTATCTTATACCATACACAAAAATCAACTGAAAATAGATTAAAAAATTGAACATAGGGCTTCCCTGGTGGCGCAGTGGTTGGGAGTCCGCCTGCCGATGCAGGGGACACGGGTTCGTGCCCCGGTCCGGGAAGATCCCACATGTCGCGGTGCGGCTGGGCCCGGGAGCCATGGCCGCTGAGCCTGCGCGTCTGGAGCCTGTGCTCCGCAACGGGAGAGGCCACAACAGTGAGAGGCCCACGTACCGCAAAAAAAAAAAAAAAAAAAAAAAAAAAAAAATTGAACATAAGACCTGAGACGGTAAAACCCCTAGAAGAAAACATGAGGTGTAAGTTCCTTGCCATTGGTCTTGGCAATGATTTTTTTGGATCTGACATCAAAAGCAAAGACAACAAAAGCAAAAATAATCAAACGGGATTACATCAAACTAAAAAGCTTCTGCACAGCAAAAGAAAACACAAAATGACAACCTACAGAATAAGAGAAAATATTTGCAAGCCACATATCTGATAAATTGTTAATATCCCAAAATAGAAACTCATACAACACAATAGCCAAAATCCAAACAATCTGATTAAAAAAGGGGCAAAGGATCTGAATAGAAATTTTTCTAAAGAAGATATACAGATGGCCAACAGGTATATGAAAAGATGCTCAATCTCACTAATCATCAGGGAAATGCAAATCAAAACCACAATGAGGGGCTTCCCTGGTGGCGCAGTGGTTGAGAGTCTGCCTGCCGATGCAGGGGACATGGGTTCGTGCCCTGGTCTGGGAAGATCCCACATGCCGCAGAGCGGCTAGGCCCGGGAGCCATGGCCGCTGAGCCTGCGCATCCAGAGCCTGTGCTCTGCAACGGGAGAGGCCAAAACAGTGAGAGGCCCGCGTACCGCAAAAAAAAAAAAAAACAAAAAAACCCACAATGAGATATCACTTCACACCTGTTAGGATGTCAAATCAAAAAGACAAGCAATAACTACGGCTGGCAAGGAGAAAAGTAAATGTCTGTACTGTTGGTGGGAACGTAAACTGGTGCAGCCACTATGGAAAACAGTATGGAAGTTCCTCAAAAAATTAAAAATATAACTGTCATATGATCCAGCAATTCCACTTCTGGGTATATATCCATAAAAAGCAAAATCACTATCTGGAAGAGATATGTGTACCCCTATGTTCATTGCAGCATTACTCACAATAGCCAATATATGGAAACAAACTAAGTGTCCATCAACGGCTGAATGAATATACAATAGAATATTACTCAGCCTTAAAAACAAAAAAGGAAATCCTGCCATTTGTGAAAACAAGGATGAATCTTGAGGGCAGTATGCTAAGTGAAGTAAGCCAGATAAAGAAAGATAAATACTGCATGGTATCACTTATACGTGGAATCTAAAAAAGCTGAGCTCATAGAAACAGAGAGTAGAAAGTTGTTGCTGAGCCTGAAGGGTGGGGGAAATAGAGAGAGGTTAATGAAAGGGTACAAACTTTCAGTTATAAGATGAATAAGGTTTGAGGATATAATGTAAAGTGTGGTGACTATAGTGATAACATTATATTGTATGACTGAAATTTGTTAAGAGAGTAGAACTCACATGTTCTCACCAAAAAAAAAAAAAGGTAAATATGTGAGATGATGAATGTGTTAATTAATTTGACGGAGGGAATCCTTTCAAAGGTACACATATATCAAATCATGTACACTTTAAATATCTTACAAATATTATGTGTAAATTATATCTTAATAAAGATGAAAAAATTTAAATGAATAAATAAATAAACCTAGCTATAATGTGCCATGGGAGGATAGAGGGAAGAGTGACTCTTGGAGATCATAGGAAAATTCATCAAAGATTGAATAACATTAAGGTCAGTCTTAAAGGATGCATATGAGTTTGAAAGGCAGAAGGGAAGAACTCATCAGTAGAAAGAAAAACGAGCAAAATTGCAGAGGCATTAATGTGTACTAGTATTTGGAGAATGCCAAGCAAGTCCATGCGATTGGAATTTTCAGTGGGTAGGGAGAAAAGCACGGAAGGTCATATAGGCCACAGTCTTCAAACTAGCCTGTGGCTACAGAAGAAAATTTCCCAAAGTTGAACTGGCATGGGTGACCTTTTTGGTAATCAATTTTTAGATACTTTTTTGCTAACGTGTTTTTAATTACTTGCCGTTTTAGCCTAAGTATTTTTTTTTTTTTTTTTTGGCCAAGTGACGCGGCATATAGGATCCTATTTCCCCGACCAGGGATCGAACTCACACCCCCTGCAGTGGGAATGCAGAGTCTTAACCATTGGACCTCCAAGGAAGTCCCAATTTCTAGATACTTTACTCCTAAACATACTCTTCTAAAACTCCTTCAGAATGTCTCTGTTGCTTAGAAATCATGCCTAATTTTCTTTCTCATCTTCCTTTTAAAATAGACCTTCTCCCACTTTACAAAGGAGAGGCATATCTCTTACACAGTTTACACAGTTTACTTCAGTTTACACAGTAAACTGAACTTTACTGTGGCTAACTTCCCAGGGGTACAAATCCACTGGTCACTGAACAAAGAGACTATATATATATGATGCGTGTGTGTAAATAAAAATGCTGTATTCTTGTCAATGCTGAGATGTTCAGCATTTTGGGTGAGGCAGGATTACTTAATTTTTATTTAATGACTTTATCTTATCCGTCTCTGGATGATTATGAAAGAAAGCATGGCTCCAGAGACTGTGTCTCATGAGAGTAAAGCAAAGATTTTATTATAAGAAATGCTGAAGGTTGTGATGCTTTATTTTATCCAAATGGCACACTGGTAGCAAGACTGATCTATTTATCTATCTGTCCACTTATCCTTCCATTTATCACTTATCTGTCATGCAACTATCTTAGAATTCAGAAGGGAGATGATTACGGTAAAAATACAAATTTATACGTTTATTTGAATTGAAAAATAAAGACAGGATTTCTTACAGAAAGTCTGATTTGACAATGAGGGCTGGCTTTGCTAATTAGGTCATATGGTAGACATTTACCATAAACTGAATGAGCTAAGTCTGTAACTCCAAAGTTCTGACAAAGACATATTTAAGATACATCAGATTAAAGCATTTTATCAAAATTTATTGTAAGGGCCAGGTTTTATTAAAATTAGCAATAGCTAAAATTTCCCAAACATTTCTGTTTAACTAAGTGCCTCTAAGTGAAAGAGTAAGAGAATTAGTAATTGTCACTGAATAAGTTTGGGTAAAATCTATTTTTCATATGTTCCAGAAACTGAAAAGTGAAGGACTCTGTGTGATAGCCATGTAAAACAGCAGCTAAGTGTGCCGTGTAGATCTCCTTCCAAGAGCGGACCTGCTGTGAGCAGTGTAGTTAGCAGATGCCTCCAGCTGCCACATCTCCAGTTCTACCGTGATGTTCACAAGAGGTCATGCTTTCCCTAGGCTACTCACAGCCAGTGACTGAGCCTGGCAGAGTGACTAGAGCTGGGCCATTTCTGCCAACACCAGACTCTCCAAACAGTCATCTTTTCTCTGGGGCTGCCTTCTGACCTAAGACTTTTTCAGGGTTGTTCTGTGTCCTGAGGCCCTTCAAACCCAGTTTCCTTTCCTTCCACCTCTTAGGTTTAGATCTGCGTTGTAGTCTGAAGCCTTTCTCTGTTCCTCGCTCCTCTATCTCTTGTAGGTATATCCTATATAAATCTTTGACGTTTCTAATGTTGTCTTGGTGTCTGTGTCCTTAACTGACCAACTCTAATACTAGGGCATCAAATCCTTTTCAGATTCTTTGCTTTCAAAAAAATTTGAAAGAGGACCTAATCAAATTGTCCACTCCCCAATAAGTGAAAAATAAATTTTGTTAATAAATCTGGGATTGGGCTAATCGGCGTTAAGAGTAATCTCATATCCCGTTTGGGATGAATTCAGGAATTCAGACCAAGGCCAATTGTTGCATAACTAAACAGACACAGGGATTGGTTCAAGATGGGCATACATTCCAATCTGGAGAAATGATACACAAGGAGAAGTTTGTTGGGTAGTCTGGGAAAGAGTTTTCCTGTTCTTAAAAATAGATAACTACTGGAAGACAGTTCCTAGTATCCTCCGGATGCTCTGTATGTGGATATGAAACCAAAGATCATCATTTTCACTCGGTGAGGAAAGCAAGCAGAGGAAAGACCAGCAAGTGAAGTGCTCAATGAACAAGGGAACTGCAGGGGGGCAGAGGTGGGGTGATCTGAATAAGTAAGTTGATCCTAAAGCCCTCCCCTTCTTCTGGACCTCCTAATTAAGGGAGGATATATTTCTTCTCTGATTAAACCTCTTAGGGTCAATTTTCCTATGTATTATCATCAATGTGTCCTACTTCCTTTGTCAATGTTAGCCTCCCATTCCTCTACTTAACATCGGAACCTGTCCTGAATCCAATGTGGGCCAGTCCCCTCCCACGTGGAGTGGATCCTGTTCTGCATCCCCAGTTCCTTGGGCTGCTTTCCTGAAAATGGCATGCAGTTATTTTTCTAGCCTTTGGGCACTGCCTCTGTCTGAAGCCTCCCACTTCTAATCTTTTTCTAGAATGAGACCAATTTGGATGTGGATACCAGCCTGAATCAAAGCCAACTTAGTGACTGTTTGCTGCATTTTCTGCTGCAGAGTTCATTTCCCCAGCTACACCTGTCTCTAGCCTCTACAACTTCCAAATCAGCCAACACCTTGAGTTTCAGTGGATGGCTAAGATTTCAGAGCTTATGGCTCCAACAGGAGTATAAAATAAGTAACTTTTAAGCTTATTCTCCTAGGTAATTTTCACAAATATATAGTTGTGTACAAACACATATTATGCAACCTCTCTCTATATGCACATAAATATGTATCTCGCTATATTTATTATATGTGAACCTTTCTTACTAGGATATGCCCAGTACGTTATGGGTAGACCAATCAGAATGGAGAACAGTAAGCAACAGAGTGAATGCAGGTAACTTCCAGGCCCCAACTATCTCTTGAGCTAACACTTTCACTTCTGAAATTTGGGGGCAGTCTAGGAAAGGTTCCAGGAGAGAGGCCAGCAAGGTGATTGGAGGCCTATGGCAGGGGCTATTTACCAATTGTTATCAAAGTAATCAAATATTATAATGGCCAGTATGGCTGGATTAGTTCGAATCATCCTGAATATCAACACTGGTTATGACAATTTGCAGGCTTTTCTTCAAGTTGTGAACAATTCCACTGATGTTGTTATTTATACAACAGCCTTTTCCTTCTCCCTGTTCTTCTGCTGTTCCTAGCTTGCAAATATCCTCCAGTCTCCTCACCTTTTTCACTTACTATCAAGGAAGTCATAAAACCATACTGATTACATCCTTAATAAGTTCATGCTATCTAACCTCAGTCTGTTCTGGTAATTGCTCACAGTTCCTAAAAAACAAAAATTTGGATAAAGTTAAACTACTTGAGACCTTTTCTCTCATTCACTGCACTCCAGACACCCTGGCTGTCTTTAACTTCTTTTTGTGCTTCAAGCTTTTTCCCACCTCAGGACCTTTGCATGTGCTGCTTCACTCAGCTGCATCTACTCCCCTTTGCCTACTTGGCTAATTCTTATTTTCTGGGTCCTCAGTAGTCCTTCCCTGTTTACTCAACTTAAAATAGAGGCTCCACGTTATTCTCTCTATTGGTGGTTAGACTACATCATAGCACTTGTCGCTGTTTGTAATTGTGCATTGTTATGGGTTGAATTTTGTCCCCCACCAAAGAAGGTATGTTGAAGTCCTAACCCCCACTACCGCAGACTGTGCTCTTATATTAAAATAGGGTCATTACAGAGGTAATCAAATTAAAATGAAGTCATCAGGGTGGGCCCTAATCCATTATGACTAGTGCACTTGTGAAAAGAGGAAATTTGGACTCAGAGACACTAATGAGGGAAAACTATATGAAGACACACAGAAAGAAGATAGCCCAGTGACTGCAGTGGCACATCTACAATCCAAGAAACACCAAGGATGGCCAGCAAACAGCAGAAGCTAGAAGAGGCAAGGAAGGATTCTCGCCTAGAGCCATCAGGGAGAGGAGGGCCCTGGTGACACCTTGATTTCAGACTTCCACCCTCCAGAACTGAAAGACTAACAATTTCTATTGTTTTAAGCCACGTAGTTTTTGATACTTTATTATGGCAGCCCTAGAGCCTAACATATGCATTAAATGGAGATTTAATTTTTATTTATGTATGATGTCTACCTCCTCATTAGACTTTTAGCTTACTGAGGCAGGTTATGTTTATTTCATTTAGCATTACCATTTACAACAGCACAGATGATGGTATCTGGCACCTATGAACAGTGGAATATTTGTGGAATTAGTGAATTACTGTTATGACTGGATGCACGGATGATGGATATTTGAATGCAAAGTGTTTCAAAAGATTTGAGAATCTCAGATTGCTTAAATAAACCACTTAGAAGCAATAATAATTTAACCTTAAAATCAGTAATCATAATACTTCAAGTAGGAAGAGAAAATTGTTTCTGCATAATTAACAAATGCCTAATTTAACCAGCTCTGATTAGCTCTTTAATTGCATGTTCTGGGATGATTTGCCTTAAAATGAGAAAGCATTGTTCTTCTGATCTTACTGAAACATTACCCTAACTGTCATGTTTAGAATAAAAAATACAAATAGTGTCTCCGATCTCCATGACTTACATTAAGAGAAATATAAACAGGAACTGTGGACGTTCAATTTTTCTGTTTTGAACATATGTAATTATAGCCTTAAAGAACTGCACTAGCCAAAGTGGTGGTAAACACAAACAAATACCTGTCCTATTTTAAAGGATCTCATCGCTCAAGAACCTTTTGAACATGAACATAAATACATTTTCAAACCTGGGGAAAGTGTAATACATGAAAAGAAGGGAGGAAGATAAGCAATAGTATGCATGCAGTTGGCTTCTGCTCCAATGATTTTTAATTCATATGTCTTTCCACTAATTACCATACACATTCACACACTACACATGTGTACGCACACATACACACACACACACATCCATGTACATAAGTACGACCTTAAATGTGTATCCATATCTATCTATATTCACACACATACATCATATTCTGAAACTTTCTTAATACACCTTAGTAACTATGACCATTAGCATGCTTTATCTCAGGATATCCTGAATTCATGGATGGACTGAAAGTTTCAAGTATTTGGGCAAGTAACAAAGGAAAGCTGATGTAGGATTTAGTATTTTTTTAAAGTAAGTAGTCAAAGTCAGCTGTGTATGATTTATTCTAGTACTTCCCAGCAATGTAGATCTGGCACGTTAATTCCCCCTTTCCACAGATGGGAAACTGGGGCCTAGAATACTTAACTAACAAGCTCAGAATTTTAAATGCTAAAATGCTTCTTCTTCTTCTTTTTCTTTTTTACAGTATGCTCAGTACTTAATTCTACCTCTAACAACTCTAAGAGTTTATCCAAAACCATTATTAACACAAAAGAACATTATTTCTACATTTGTAAGCTAGACGTCAGAATTGGGTTGTCAGAAAAAAAATCTGTTTCCAGACAACTTCTATTTCTCTCTGAAGTTAGGCTGTTCATGGTTCACGTTGCTATACCCCTACAGCTGATGTGTAAAAGCTAGAAATTAGGAAACTTTTCTTGATCGTTATATTATCTATGAGTTGATCAGTACCTAATTGTTGCATGTTTCTATTTCACATTATGTAGCGATCAAATTGATTCTTCCGTTTAGGAAAGAAGCCTATGCTGTAAGGTAGGTCTCTCTGGGAAAAGTCCTAAGATCCGGTTTCTATCTTTTATGTTTAACGTGTGCACTTAATATATACAGACCTTTACATAAATTATTTTATGCAGTACTATATTAGTAAAGTACTAGTATTAGTCTTTTTATAGAACAGGTAAAGCAGGGTGGATCAGGGCACAGATTCTGGACTTCTGGTTTTCACCAACCAGTGCAATTTCAAAAGAACTATGGGGAGACGAAATGATGGCCTATTAGGGCTCTCCAGAGAAACATAACCAATAGGATGTGTGTGTGTATAATTTATTATATATAATAAAGGGATCATAAAATTTATATTATATCATAAATATTATATATAATAAATATACAATTATTATAAGGAATTGGCTCACACAATTATGGAGGCTGACAAGTCCCAAGATCTTCAGTCAGCAACCTGGAGACCCAGGAGAACTGATGGTGTAGTTCCAGTTCGAAGGCCAGCAGGCTCAACTTCACCAGTCCCAAAATCTGGGAAAGCTATAGACCAAGGAAGAGTTAGTGTTTCAGTTCAAGTCCAAAGCCAGAAAAATAGCCAGTGTCCTAGTTCAAAGGCAATGAGGCAGCAGGAGTTTCCACTTTTTTGTTCTATCCAGGCATTCAGCTGATTGTATGAGGTCACCCACATTAGGAAGGGCAATCTGCTTTACTCAGTGTATGGATTTAAACGCTAATCTCATCTGAAACACCCTCATGAAAACACCCAGAATAATGTTTGACCAAATATCTATCTGGCCACCCTGTGGCCCAGTCAAGTTGACACATAAAATACAATTAAATTTTATTTTAATAAGTACGGACATTTCAATTATCATTACCTCATAAAGGAAGCATATTCATGACTTTAAAAATGACTTTAAATAGGACACAATTTCAAAACAATTCATAAAAAGAATTAAGTTTGGCTATATAAAAACTACAGTAATTATCTTTCATTTTCTCATTTTAATGTGGACCAAATAAAACTGCCAAGATGAAATGAGTCAGAAAATCGAGATTTGGAGGCTACAGGGAGTATGCAAGGGAGTGAAATATTGAGGGGGATGTCCACTGAAATCCAGGGCTGCTGTGACAAAGACCTGCTTTTCTGCAGTTGAGAGTACAAAAGGAGTGATGAAATGGAGAGGGCAACCAGCTAAGAGTCATTAGGCCCCTTTGAACTTTTCTTTTCTCACATGACAAAGGCTGACTGAGATACTGTTAAGAACTGGTTGTCAAATGCCCTGATTCTAGATGTTCAACCTAAGTAGATCTGTGAAATGACAGAAATAAAACAATTTGTCAAAAGCTTAAACCTCAGAGATCTGGTGCAATATGGTGCTGTGGACAGAAAATTTGGAAGTCATACTGTGCTTACCAGGTGGCTCTAGTCACTCTACAGTTGTATGAATTTCATGATTTGTTCCTTTCATTTTCAGAAGAAAAAAAGGACTAATCCTATTTAAAAACAAAGCAACATAAAATAAAACAGCAAATTAAATCCTTTGTAAAATACCTGTGGAGACAGGAACAAATGGGCCTAATTCTACTACTTTAACTGTGAATGCTTTTTCGGTACTGTTTGTATGTGAAAGTTGCACTTGAGATGTTATGAAAAAAGTAGCTGCCTTTCAAATGAACATTCTCTGTCACAGGTGTCAGAATTAAGAGGTGCACTGCTAAAGTGCGTCAGCATATAACATGGTAGAGGAGTCCAGGAACAGACTGATCAACTACAAGATCAATTAAGGGCATGTTGGCTTCCAGAGCATCTCCTTCAAGGCTGGTCTGGGAGCTGTGGGAAGATCAAGGTAGCCAGGCCCCAGGAGGCAGGGGTTGAAAAGCTTCTCCCCCACTGCAGATTTATATATATATATATTTTCCTTCACTGTGTCAGGTGGAAACACAAATAAAATTAAAAAGAAAATACCAGGGACAAATGGATACATTAATATGATTCTGTTTGTGAAGATTAAAAACTTTCTAGTGACCTGCGTATCAGTTCTAAATAAATTACTGGGTAGCATTGTTTGGGGAGGGAAGTCCCTGCCATACTTGTTTAGTCTCTATTAAGGAAATCTGTGTCTTTTTAATATTCTTGTGATGTTTTAAGAGCTATAGGTCTCTTCTTGCATGTTCCAGAGTAATATGTCTGTGGGTTTTACTTTTGAACGCTTGCTTTTAGAGAGAAAAGGACATTACCCCTTACCCTTTTCCTCGATTCTCGACAACCCCAAGGGGGATGATTTAAAGGGAAGGGGTGAGGAAACAGCAAAAATGAATTTATTTTATCTAAGCTCTGTAGCAAGATTCATGTTGTCCCTCTGGCATTTCTTTCTCTTTCCTGTATATGCAACAATAAGGTTTTAAAAAAAATGATAAAGAAGCGAGACTATTAGACAAAGTATTTATGTAATTATTTGATAACTCTTGTAAATAGGTGGAATATGAATGCTCGGAATATTAAACTTTAATTTATTGACGTTGTACATCGCTCTGTGTAAATAGGATTGCCACTGTCAGGTTTTGAGGGTTTGTTTTCCTATAGTCAGTTTTATTTCAGGGTCACAGGATCGCTTTTAAAAGTAGAAAACACACTTTCTGCACCGACATCAACACAATTTTCAAGAGTTGCCTGCAAAGAAATTTTTTCTTTCTTTTTTAATGTCCAAAAGTGGGTAAAAGTGCTATTGCCTATTTTACCAAAACTTGGAGAGGTGGGGCTGGGAAGCAGCCCCACCTGAAATTTCTAAGAGTGGTTCTGAGATTGCTTGGGGGCGGAGGGGGCGGAGTGCAGAGGCTGTGGTAGGACTTTCTAATTTTTCTTTTGTATTTGTATTTGCTAGTCTCTGATTTCTTCAAAACGAAGTGGAATTGACTACTTACTGTCTTCAGTATTGATGGTGTTTTGAATTGGTGCCTATAGAGATGTATATTCAGAGTTCGAAAGTCAGGTGCTGAGAGCTGGTTTAAAGACAAAAATTCATGAAGGTATATTTTGTGTTATAATTTTTGATGAGTTCTTTGGTTTTCTGTATTTTTGCCCCCTCTCTTTAAAATATCATTGAAATTTCAATAAATTTTTATTGAAATGTCAAAAAAAAATTACGGGCATGGGCACTTCAATTTAAATTAAAGGTGTTTGAATGCCATTTTTCACACGCTAACCTGGCTTAAGAGACCTGGAAATCTCCACATCATAGACAAAGTTCATTATTCTTAACTTTCAAATCTTCATGAAACAGTGAGAATACTGAACTTGATCTTTAATGAAACTGGGTGCAGCAGTCCCTCATTACTCCATTCACGTTACAGTATTCATATAGTTGGTTAAACATATTTGTAAAAGAAAGGATCACAGCTTTGTCATTCAATATATCCTTCACATCAGTGTGCTTTGATGGAATCTCAATGTAGTATTTCAATACAGGAATATATTTTATACACTGGGCTCAGTCAAATCTAATGTAAAGGTTGCATTTTCAGTACAGATGTGTGCACTGTCAACTCTAATTTCAGTCTTGTGCTATTTCTTAGCCAATAAAATTATGATTGACTTCCTATGTAATTATATGTGCTGGACTAATGGTTTATTTATACTTGTAATCTCTAATCCACGTTCCTTCAAGAGCTATTTTTATGTTGGTCCTTTCTTGTTGAAGCATTCCAGGCATAAGAACAGAATATTGTTAATTATATAAGTGTATAGAACTTATACCATCTAAATGAATAAAAATGTAAGCTCATTTTAAAATGATAGTGTGGACATAATTACTCTGTCTTCCCCCAACCTCTTCTTTCTTTTGCATAAAGCAGCCCTCTTTGTTTGGAGGATGAACATCTAACATGGGGTCTGAATGAAAGCTGCCATCTTCCTTTGGCAGTAACCTCCCTGCCTGCTGTAATTTGTATAAAAGTGAGAATCTGACCTAGAATATACTGATAATAGCACCCTGGCTCCATATACTGATAATAGCACTCTGGCTCCCAGCTGCGAAGATTGGCTTGGGGCAGGGATGTGGGGAAGAGTGAGTTGGCTGTATCCCAAACCACTTTCCTGGGGTTTTTCAAATGAATTGAAGCTGGAAGGGAAGAGCTTTTTCCTTCCTAACAGCAGAGCTGGGGACTCGTGAGCCAGCAGTTACTAGGAGACATTAATCTAGCCCATGATTCCCCAACTTCAGCGACCTTGCATTTTGGGTCAGACAGTCCTTTGTCGTGGGGGGCTGTCCTGTTTAAGATATTTAGCAGCATCCCTGATCTTTATCAACTAGATGCCAGTGGTACCTTTACCCATAATGTGATTTCAAAAAATATCTCCAGACTCTATTAAATGGTCCCCATCTGAGAACCACAGAATGAGTCTCATGTACGAGCAGGACTAGGTGGAAGTGAGGTCAACCTATTCGAGCAAAGTAGGAGATAAAGACAGAAGCAGAAATAAACCTGTTCAGAACCAGGTATGCCCAAGTGTACCCTTTTCCTTTTTGGTTATGTAAGTCCATCATTTCCCATTTTTCTAAAGTAGTTTCTTTTTGTCAGGTGGAATAAGAATTCTGAAACAGTATCAGAAAAAGAGATGGGAAAACTGGGCCAAAGGCAATAAAAATAATCAATCAATAATAGGGTTTGATCAAGGCATAGATTTAACTGTGAGTTTAAAAAAAAAAAGAACTTATAAAGCTGTTTAAAGCAAAGAAATTGATTATGAAACAGATGGTCAACAGCACAAGTAGAATCCTAAGAGTTCCAGAGTAATATAAAATTATCTTCAAGGTAGTAGTCTTGGGATGAGGCATAAGAAACGGGGAAAACACTTTTTTTTGCATCTTCTTGAGATTATACACATGTCCAGTGATAATTTCCTATTTAAAGTGTGTGTCTGTGTGTGGTTCTCTAAAAAAGGAGCACATACTGTTTTCTAGTCAATCAACTGCCAATAACAAAAAGAGAGAAGGGAAAGTACAAACTGTGAACCAGACACATTAACATCCCCCAAAATATCTTAAACCTGAACCCACTGACTCTAAAATTCACATGAGTCAACCTCTATGATGATGACTTTCACCCAAGTACAACACAGGAAATAAGTTTCTTTCTTCCTAGGACTTTAGGTCAAAACAACAGAGAATTTCATCATTAATGTTTCCCCTTTGAATAGCCAGTTGAGGCAAAAAGATTTCAAATTCCCCTCCAGGTAACTGGAATGAAAGGAGGGAGTGGAATCCTTAGAAAGAAAGAAACAGTATTACCTGGTTAGAAGCAATTGTACAAGATGGACTTGAACCATTTTCAAAATGTGCCAAGTCTATCACCAATTCCATATAGCAGCTACTGGCCTGTCTCACTTGAAATCCTTGTCTTTTTGTAAAGGCTATGTACCAGGGGGAAAGGTAACTGAACAGCAGGAAATCTGGTTTTTTGGGAAGCAGTTATTGAAAGAAGGCACGTGTGGAATGAAAAGTACCTATAAACTTTAGGGTACATCTTTCCTTTAAGTAAAAGTCAAATGTGTTATTTTGTTGTTAAATCTTTTTTTTATGCTAAGGTATCCAGTAATCATATTTTCATATCACTAACAACCCAACCACCACCTCAGCACACATCACAACAACCAGTTCAAGAAAGCTACACCAGGAGTTCCACTTCCAGGATGACAATACAAGGAGCTCTGAGGACCCATTCCCCAGCAGTGAAAATTATAAGACATAGTCTCTTCAGCAAATATCCTCATGTAAAAGAATGAAATTGGGCCCTTTCCACACATCATATGCAGTAATTGACTGAAATTGGCATCAAAGGCCTACATCTAAAAGTTAAAACTCTCTTTAGAAGAAAACATAGATCTGCATAACCTCTGATTTGGCAATGGCTTCTTAGATATGATACCAAAAGGATAAGCAACAAAAGAAAAAATACACTAAACTTCACCAAAATTTAAAACTCCTATGCTTCAAAGTGCATTATCAAGAAAGTAAAAAGAAATATTTGCAAATCATAATCTGATAAGGGATTTGTATGCAGAACATATAAATAACTTTTACAACTCAGTTATTAAAAATGGACAAAGGATCTGAACAGACATTTCTCCAAAGGATATATATAAATGGCCAACACACCCACAACAAAAGATGCAACAGGAAATGCAAATCAAAACAAGACACCTCTTCACCCATTAGGATGACTACAATAAAATAAAATAATTTAATTTAAAAAATAATAAGTGCTGGTGAGGATGTGAAGAAATTAGAACTCTCATACACTGCTGGTAGGAATGTAAAACAGTGCAGCCACTTTGGAAAACAGTCTGGCAGCTCTTTAAATGGTCAAATACAGTTGTGATATGACTCAACAATTCCACTCCTAGGTATAGGCCCAAGAGAAATTAAAACATATGTTCACACAAAAATTTACATACCAATTTTTATAGCAGCATTATTTATAATAGCCAAAGCTGAAAACAACCCAAATGTCTATCAGTGAAAGAATAAACAGATAAATGGACACATACACACACACACACACACACACCAGAATATTTTTGGCCATAAAAAAGAATAAAGTACTGACAAATGCTACAACAGGAATGAACCTTGAAAACATTATGTTAAGTGATAGAAGACAGTCACAAAAAATCACATATTATATGATTCCATTAACATGAACTACTATCTAGAATAGGCAAATCTATAGAGACAGAAAGCTGATTAGTGGTTCCTCAGGCCTGGGGACATGGGGGAAGGGGTTATGGATATCGAGTGTTAACCAAAAGGTATGGAGTTTCTTTATGAGGTGAGATGATGAAAAACCAGAAGCAAATAAGTAACTATAAACAAGAAAATGGCTGCACAAATCACTACAGATTCAGACTATGAAGTACTGTGCAGCCATTTAAAAAATGTATAAGAGCTATTCTTGGCTTTGAAGGATTTCAAGATATTGTGAAGTGAGGAAACAAAAGGCAAAATAGTATGTATAATATGACCTCATTTTTATAAAACAAAGCTAAAAACTGTGTGTGACGGAGTGTGTATGTGCGTGTGTAAGTCTGTATAGGATACTATGAGCATAGAGCAATGTAAGAAAGGATACGTATTAGTTAACATGTGTAGCCTGTGTGTGCATGTGGTGTATACGTGGGATAGCAGTCGTGGATAGAAAGGGGGAGAGAAGGGAGGAAAGGCGTACAAAGCTAAAGTTTTGTTGAGATATAATTGATACATAACATTTAAATGTTTAAGGTGTACAACATAACGATCTGGTTTACATATCGCAAAATGATTACCATAATAAGATTAGCTAACATCCATCACCTCACAGATACAACCAAAACCTTGACAAGAACTTTTAAGATCTATTCTCTTGTCAACTTCAAACACGCAACAGTATTAACTATCTTCCTCATGTTGCACATTACACCCCCAGGACTTATTTATAACTGGAAGTTTGTACCTTTTGACCACCTTCACCTAATTCCTCTACTCCCACCACCACTTCCCTCTGGCAGGTGTTCTAAGTTTCTGTATCATTTAACAACCTGTGAGTTGGAGATTATTATCTCTACTTATTATCTCCATTTGAGTTCAAGATTATCTCCGGATGCGGAAATGAAGTTTGGAGTGGTTAAATGCCTTGCGAAACAATACGGTTGGGGCCATCCTGATAGGAAGGACTCTCACCCAAAATTTGTTTTGTATGTTAAGACCGGTGATGCCATGAACACACCAACAGGGTATGAAAAGGTTTATCATTCATATAATGAGGCTTCCTGGGGAGAGCAGGGCTGGCCCCTCAGGCTGTTTGAAAATGTCTTGAGACCTGGGAAAAGAGACTGGCTTGGGGTTTTTATGATGGTTAGAGGGTGAGCCCCTGCATGCTGGGAGGAGGCTGTATGGTCTGAACTTCCTGTGAGTGCTGAAAGAGGGAGCACTCTTTTGGCCTTAGCAGCTTGTCCAGACACAGGGCAGGAGAGGAAAAGGGAGGTGAGGCTTAAAAGCTGTCAGCAGTCAAACACCAGAAAATGAAGCCAGGGTTTCCCTGGTGGCGTAGTGGTTGTGAGTCTGCCTGCCGATGCAGGGGACACGGGTTCGTGCTCCGGTCCGAGAAGACCCCACCTGCTGCGGAGCGGCTAGGCCCGTGAGCCATGGCCGCGGAGCCTGCATGTCTGGAGCCTGTGCTCCACAACAGGAGAGGCCACAACAGTGAGAGGCCCGCGTACCGCAAAAAAGCGATTCTTTATCACAAATGGTTTAAAATTTGTACATGCCAGTATTTAAGAAAAATGTTTAGTTTTATATGTATATAGGTGTTTGTGTATCTCGTTTTAGTTAAGATCATCTAAATGTCTAGTTTGTGTGTGTGAGATACTTAAGTGCTAATAACCAAACGGTACTTAAAAGTCATACATGTAAGGTAACAGGCATGACTAAATACCTCAAACTTTACTCAAAGTCTTGAGAAATATATATTTCCAAAAACTGCCAAATATTAGGATAACCAATACATTCAATTTTTAAATACAGCCATAAAATGAATATAAAATTACTCTATATGATAAATATTACTAGAATGTAAGCCTGGAGAATGAAGTGAGTGTAATGTGTCTTTATCATTATCATCATAAGCACCTGCAATTGTGCCTTACAAAGAGTAGATCCTTAACAAATAAATGGGAGAACAAATTTGATAAACACTGTGTACATTAAAAAATAAAGCTAGATGTGAATTGTGAAGGGTATGTAAAAAAAAAATACCAAAAAAAAGAATAAATTTACTAGTGGGAAAATGACTGTATAAGGAATTCTAAATAGTAACTCAAAAAATAATTTAAATTTATCTTGGTAATCTTTAAACAGTTACTTAATTTTAATAAACCAACTTTTGAAGTTATCATTAATGTTTAATAATATTTAATCATTTTTGCATATTCACTTTGAATTCCTAATATCAAAGTAAATAGCATTTCAGAGAAAAGTATGATGAAATAATGGTGAATACATAGGACACTTGTTAACATACACTGGATTCATATTAGAATCTGCTTCAGAGGCTTGAGCTACTAGTAGAAAAAGAACACACACAAGTCATTTCATATTAAACTTTTTATTAAAACTGAGTCTTTACATTATATTTAAAATGACATGTTCCACAGACAAATATTTAAGAAAAAAACTTTTTAATGTATAATTATTGGTATACAAATTTAAGAACATAGTTAAAACTAAGCTAAATATTTATATGTATATATATGTATATATATATATATATATATCCAAATTCATATGAATGCTCTGGAACACCTGAGTTTTAAGTTGTTGGTTTTCCAGATAGTGTGAAACACTTTTCGTCCACTTTAGAAAGGACACAGCCCATCCAGAAAGAATAACTTTGGTTAACCTTGGTTATCTCCCAAAGATCACAGAGAAGTCTTCAATGCGATTACGATTTATCTTCAGAGGCTTCTTCCAAGTGGAGATCTGTCTGTGATGTAAGGAAGGATTCCCATGTAGCAAGGCACTAAATAATGGAAACACACCATGAGGAGGTCAACAGTAGTTCACTTTTACTGTTAGAAGGATTAATAAATCCTTACGTATCTGTTCCTATAGCAATCTGCCCTACTCCTCTCTCCCACAGGCTTGCCAGGATCCCTGTCATTTTCTACATATTTTAATTCTTAATGAGGGAAACTGTTGCTAAATAAGAGGAAAACATAAAAGGTGAAAAAATTAGCATGGATTAGCTTGCTGAAATAATCCACTATTCCCCCATTGTCATGATAGAAAACAGATCTATAATAAACTGTAGAGGGAAAGATGGACCATTTGGATCTGAGGGGGCAGGCATTAAGCATCTAGACAGAAGAGTAGTGATACAAGCATGGCTTAATCAGATCTGAATCCTACTATATCAAGTGTGAGTTTGTGCAAATTGATTAATCTCTATTATAGTTTCTTCAGCTATAAATTAGGTTAATGACAATACTTACCAGTAAAGCAATCATGAAACTTAAATTTACATAACCTGTATAAATCTCTATGCAGAATGCCTGGCTCAAAGTAAGTATTCAAAAAATTAGCAATGATTATATTATGATGGTCTGCTGGTGGTGAGATAGTCATTAATGTGCCCAGGAAATGAATCAAGGTGACCTAATTGATATCTACAGTACAAAAGAGAATATGTTTTTTTTTCCATGTGCATATAAAACATTTACCAAAACACACCATATTCCAGGTTATACAAGACATCTCAATAAATTTAAAAAGAATCAAGTTATATGAGGTTTGTTCTCTGAACATAATGAAATTAACTTAGAAATCAGCAATTGAAAGATATCTGAAAAATCCCCAAATATTTGAGATCTAAACAGGACACTTATAAATAAGCCCTGTGTCAAAGAAGAAATCAAAAGGTAATCTAGAAAGTATTTTATTTTAAACTGAATGAAAATGAAAATACAATGTATAAAAAATTTTGGAATGCCACTGAAGTAGTACGTAAAGAGAAATTTATACCACTAAACACCTTCATTAGAAAAGAAGAAAGGGTCTTAAATGACTTCAGTTTCCACCTTAAAAACTAAAAAAGAACAAATTATAACCAAAGTAAGCAGCAGAAGAAAAAAACCAGAAAAGACAGAAGTGTGACTCAATGAAAGAGAAAAACAATGAAACCAAACACTGAATCTTTGAGAAGATTAATAAAATTGATAAACTTTTAGCCAGACTGTTCATAAAAGAAGAAACATGACACAAATTACCAACTGTTAGGAATGAGAGAGGTGACATCCCTTTAAATTCTACTGAAGGAAAAAAAATATTATTGAAAACTTTATACCTATACATTTGAGAACTTAAATGTAACCAATGAAAAGATACAAACTACCAAAACTCACTCTAGAAAAAATAGATAATTCAAATGAATTTGAATTTGTTGTTAAATATCTTTCCACAAAGAACACTTCAGGCCCAAATGGCTTCACCAGTGAATTCTACCAAAAACTTAAGGAAGAATCATATTAATTCTACATAAACTCTTCCAGAACACTGAAGAGAAAGGAATGCTTTCCAACTTACCAAAGACATTACCAAAGAACAAACTACAGACCACTATCCCTCATAAACATAGATGCCAAAATTATAAACAAAATTTTAGCAAATCAAATCCAGCAATCTATAGAAAGAATTATATTTCATGACCAAATGGAGTTTATCCCAGGAGTGTAAGATTGGATTAATGTTCAACTATCAATCAATGTAACTGACTGTATTAAATGTAATTTATTATCATCTCGACATGGAAAGACATTTGTCAAATTAAAATGACCATTTCTTACTTAAAAAAAAAATTCTCAACAAATTAGGAACAGATGAGAATTTCTACAACTTGAGGAAGAACATCTACGAAATACCTACAATTAACATCATATGGAGAAATGCATTAAATATTAGCAGTTATTAGTATTTTATTTCTTTTCAATGCCAAGAAAACAATTACGTATTTTGAAATACAGATTATAGAACACTAGCACAGAAAATCAAGAGAAGTATCATGACAATGGCTGAATATCTATATGAATACTTGGTCAGGCATTGTAATGGTTGTTTTATCACATATTACCTTCTTTAAACCTCACAGTGATTACTATGAATCTTATTTTATAGATGAGAAAGCTGAGGATCAAACGGTTAAGTATGTCTGAGATATTACAAACCTGATAAGAGGTATAGCCATTTATTAGCAAATGGAAAATAACCAATCTCTTGAATGACCACCACGATACATTTAATAAGTCACTGGACCATCAAGATGAGACACCTTTTTTTTTTTTTGAGACACCTTTCTTTTACATAGTGGAAGAACGACCATTTTGGAGGGCAGGTGAGTAAAAAAAAATGCATAATTGCAGGGGGATAAACTTTTTTTTTTAAATAAATTTATTTGTTTATTTTGGTTGCATTGGGTCTTTGGTGCTGCGCGCTGGCTTTCTCTAGTTGTGGTGAGTAGCGGCTACTCTTCGTTGAGGTGCGCAGGCTTCTCATTGCGGTGGCTTCTCTTGTTGCAAAGCACAGGCTCTAGGTGCATGGGCTTCAGTAGTTGTGGCAGGCGGGCTCAGTGGTTGTAGCGCACGGGCTTAGTTGCTCCGCTGCATGTGGGATCTTCCCGGATCAGGGATCGAACCCATGTCCCCTGCACTGGCAGGCAGATTCTTAACCACTGCACCACCAGGGAAGTCCCAGGGGGATCAACTTTTAGGAAAGAGTATATATGCAGGTTGAGTATGTAGAAATTGATTCCTTACATACCTCTTGGAAATTTTTATGTATTTCCAGGAGTATGTAAACCCTTCGAAGATGACTGAGTTAATACATGCCAGGCATATAGTAAGTGCTCAGTAAATGCAGAGACCATAGAGAAGAAATGTACTTTACTACTGATGCAAATATGCTGCTCATCATAAACACTGCATTTTTCAATCTGAATATTCATCAACTGACATCCTGGCTTCTATTGATCCCTAAATTTGTTAATGTTAAGTTTTGCTATAAAAGCCTGATCCCTACTCAGGCTGCTGACCATCAGATTTCTGGATCTACAAAACTGAGGACATGCTCTGAACTGTGTAGCTCCTGAAGCTACCAATCTTCTTTTGGAATTTTGATAGCAGATTTTTTTACTAACTAAATATGCTAACTGCCTCCTCCTGCCAATATTTAATATTAACCTAATACCTGATATGTTGCTCATTTACCCAGTTAATGTACATAAATCTATTTAAAAATAATGAATCATAATCTCTACAGCTCCTTAAATCTTTTTAGTCTTTCTTGCTTTTCTTGCATTTCTGAGTATGAAAAACTAAGTAAAAACTCAAGAAATGGATTGTTTATACCACATAAATAGTTTAGTTCAGTATTCACTTTGTTTATACCACATAAATAGTTTAGTTCAGTATTCACTGCATCCAGGACTGTGATAATTGGAGGATATAAAGAATCATCAAAATGACAACAAAAAAAATCTCAAAATCTAGTGTGAAACTTCCTTATACTTGTAAATTATATATATATATATACTTTTTTTTTTTTTGCAGTACGCGGGCCTCTCACTGCTGTGGCCTCTCCCGTTGCGGAGCACAGGCTCCAGACGTGCAGGCTCAGCGGCCATGGCTCATGGGCCCAGCCGCTCCGCGGCATGTGGGATCTTCCCAGACCAGGGCATGAACCCGCGTCCCCTGCAGGCGGACTCTCAACCACTGCGCCACCAGGGAAACCCGTAAATTATATTTTTTAAAAATGTATTTCTACAGACTTCCCTGGTGGTGCAGTGGTTAAGAATCTGCCTGTCAATGAAGGGGACATGGGTTCAATCCCTGGTCTGGGACGATCCCTCGTGCCATGGAGCAACTAAGTCTGTATGCCACAACTACTGAGCCTGCGCTCTAGAGCGCGCGAGCCATAACTACTGAGCCCACTTGCCACAACTACTGAAGCCCGTGTGCCTAGAGCCCATGCTCTGCAACAAGAGAAGCCACCGCAATGAGAAGCCCACACACCGCAACAAAGAGTAGCCCCGGCTCACTGCAACTAGAGAAAGCCCGTGTGCAGCAATGAAGACCCAACACAGCCAAAAATAAATAAATAAAATAAATAAATTTATTTAAAAAAAAGAAGAAAAAGATGTTAAAACAATTATTTGAAAAAAATGTATTTCTGTTATTTGGCTTCTCACTGTTTTCTATCAAGAAATTGACTTTTTTCCCACTTTTAAATCATTATAATTAGTAAAGCAAACTAATATCAAAATTAGAGTAACAATCAAAAATACCCAGTGTCACGGGTGGCCTGACCTTCAGTCATACCCACCAGCTCATTCTAGTTTTAGATTCTCATATTGTCATAAGAGAATCAACAACTATTCCACTTCTAGTTGAATAATGTGTCATGATTTTCCATACACATTATTTTATTTGATACAACAATACTTCGACAAACTCAAGTAACTGCATCTTATAGTTAAGGGAACTGTGATCCACTGAGTCCAGCACTTTTTTCTAGTGCCCCACACTTCCACTGCAGTAAAAGTAAGTCCATAAATATGTTGAACATATTTATTGGCAGGATGTTGGGTGACCAGAAAGCAAGCTGATCACAAATCCTCGTTAACTGAGAATGCAGTGCACACTTTTTTCCAGGTGGCTCCAGTTTTTAGACAAAGACCAAAAACTATAGCTTCTCTATAAAGGGCAGGACAGGGAAAGAGGCTGTACCGTTAGAAAAGTGAGCCAGAACTAGGGCAAACAGGCCTGACAGGTAAACAAAAGCCCTTTTGTCCCAAAACACATTCTTAAATACTTCTCAAATACACAGACAGAATATTTAGAAAATAAGTTTTAATTCCAAAACTCTTCTTGAAAGTAAATCTCTTGCTACCCCAGTAAAGTAGTGATGACATTTTGCCATTAGAAAAGGTAAATGTGTCTTTAGTTCTCATAAGTAGGTAGTGATCACACAAGCAGATGTGATCAAGTGTTCTAAAGAATGAATGATAACAAAAATGGTGTTTCTGTAGATATAGCTTCCAATGAAAACTTCCACATTTAAGAATCAATATTTTCTCAAGATGGTGGGATATGAAGGGGTTCTGTTCCACAGTCTGACTTCAGGCAAATCTTTTCATTTCTCTGGGCCTATTCGCCCATTCATAGAATAGGGGGGTTGGACCATGTGTGTCCGTTAACTTTCATCCTAGAACCTGAAGTGGCCAACACAAAAATAAACAAACGCAACCTAATTATTAACTTAAAAGCTTTTGCACAGCAAAGGAAACCATAAACAAAACGAAAAGACAACCTACAGAATGGGAGAAAATATTTGCAAATGATGCAACCGACAAGGGAATCATCTCCAAAATATACAAAGAGCTCATACAGCTCGATATCAACAAAACAAACAACCAATCAAAACAGGGGCAGACCGAAGATCTAAATAGACATTTCCCTAAAGAAGACATACAGATGGCCAAAAGGCACATGAAAAGATGCTCATTATCACTAATTATAATTAGAGAAACGCAAATCAAAACTACAGTGAGGTATCACCTCACACTGGTCAGAATGGCTGTCATCAAAAAAGTCTACAAATAATAAATGCTGGAGAGGGTGGGGAGAAAAGGGAACCCTCTTACACTGTTGGTGGGAATGTAAATTGGTGTAGCCACTATGGAGAAGAGTATGGAGGTTCCTTAAAAAACTAAAAATAGAGCTACCATATGATCCTGCAATCCCACTCCTGGGCATATATTTGAAGGAAGCCATAATTCAAAAAGATACATGCACCCTAATGTTCACTGCAGCACTATTTACAAGAGCTAAGACATGGAAGCAACCTAAACGTCCACTGACAGACGAACAGATAAAGAAGATGTGGTATATATACACAATGGAATATTAGCCATAAAAAAGAATGAAATAATGCCATATGCAGCAACATGGATGGACCTAGAGAATATCATACTAAGTGAAATAAGCCAGACAAAGACAAATATCATATGATATCCCTTATATATGCAATCTTAAAAAAAAGATACAAATAAACTTATATACAAAACAGAAATAGACCCACAGACATAGAAGACCAATTTATGGTTACCAAAGGGGAAAGCGGTTGGGGGGGTTGGATAAATTAGGAGTTTGGGAATAACATACACACATTACCATATATAAAATAGATAACCAGCAAGGACCTACTGAATAGTACAGGGAACTAGACTCAAAATTTTGTAACGGCCTATAAGGGAAAAGAATCTGAAAAAATATATATATATGTATGTATAACTGAATCACTTTGCTGTACACCTGACACTAACACAACATTGTAAATCAACTATATTTAAATAAAAATTTAAAAAATGAAAAAAAAAGTTGGCAAATGAGATCACATACAATTTGTAAATATGCCTTGTTCTATTTGGCTTGACACAGTGTGGAAAGGCATCAAACATAACATTTTACCTCTCCCCTCTGTATTTGATATTTATAAGGTAATTTTCACTATAAATAATTTCCAAAGGTAAGATTCAGAAATACATGAGAAATATTTTCAATTACTACCACTGCTACTATTACTACTAATAGTTTACATTTATCAAAACCTTACTATGTGCTAGGCACTGCATTAAGAACTTAACATATATTTTACTTATTTATTTACTTATCTATCCAGCAGCTTTCAAACATATTTTCTATATTGGCTATTTCGGGCTCAAGTAAAATAAATAGTGATTTAAGGGATAAACTAGTTGAGACTCCTGGAAAGGTATTTATGAGTATAAAAGCTTCAAAATGATTTACTTTTAGTGACTTACTGGGAATATTAAATTTTGCTTCTAAGACTTTCCTTTCATCTTTCTTTATTCCATTATATACATACATACATATGTGTACACATATATCTTAATACCAAATAAAGCTGATGTATATTCTATTATTTTTAGCACTTTATACATAAGGATGCTGAGGTCCACTGAAATAACGAAGTCTTCAAGGTCTCTGAGCTTAAAAGTCACAAGTTATGCCTGTCCAAAGCCCATGCTCTTAGCCACCAGATGGTAATGCCAACATAAAGTCTGATATCTCCATAGGTAATGCTACCACACTGTTCACGGAACAGCTAATAGAAAACCTAGTCTCATCCAAATTATCACATAAGTCAAATTAATAAAATATTATCTATATATCTCTGCTAATAAAGTAAAATAACCATATATTTGCCTAAAACAATAACAATGATATCTATTATTGTAAAATGTAATAAAAGCCAAACCTTACCATGTACCCCTTTTTAAACCAGAAATTTCCATATTAAGTCAAAGTTGTTGTGCTTCTAGTTTTCCTACTAATCTAAAAGTATCTTTTATACAGTGCCATAATAATTGCATCTCTCTTAATAAACTAAAACTGAGAAATATGACTGAGTGTCCTTTACATACTTTAATGCTATCTCAAATGATCTTGGGCACAGACGACATCACCTACATTTGAGGAAACACTGAAGCTCAAATATGTAAACATCTCCATACTAGGCCAATATCACTGCAAAATAAATTACATTATAAAAATTGTAGGCTATGCCTAAAATGAGGGCAATGGAGTGTGTAACATTTTAGTAATTGTTTTTTTTAATCATCTAAACCTAAGATCCAAACAGTAATGAAAACTTTCAGGAGCTGCATATTTAAACATTTTTCTGAAATGTAATCAATCCAGAAAGAAATCAGAGATTATGTTACAAATGGAAAGCAACTTCTATTATTTTGCAATGGCTCAAAATTATTCATTAAATTTCATTTTTGAAAACGTCTAAATTCAGAATAACCTGCCAACTTATAATTTGAGAAATGTCAATAACTTCAAAATAATAAGACTTGCATATTTTTTTCTAAAATTACTTTTACATATCTCTCAAGAACATAAGTAATAAGTTTGGATTTATAAATACTGCAAATACTTCAATGACTGCAACAGAGTTAACACAAAAAACTCATTAGCTACAAACGCCATCTTGTGGTCCATTTAAAAACTAATTTTGTAGTATTCTGTAGATCTCTAACTCAAGATCTGCTAAAGATAGAAAAAGCCTTAGATACGAATAACTCCACTTCTGTCATTGTTACATGTGGAAAAATTGGGGCTCCAAAAGATCTAATACATTGGAAATCTTTATAGAAAGAAAATGAGAGCCAAATTTTCATATCTTTTCAACTCATACTTTTCTATACCATATCATCATTGTTTTTTAGCAATAACAAACCAATTACATGAAGTTTGTCCAGTTTAGTACCCCAGACACTTCAAACACCAAGCTTATCTGTGTTTGCTTATCAAACATGGAAATACAACAAACTATAAAAAAGAGCACATTTACTTTCGGATTACTGGAAAACTATCAAGGCACAGCTATGATATTTAACTACATTATTTTAAAGCATTTCACACATGTCTTCTAATTTTATTCTCCTAAAGACCTGTGAGGGATGTGTGTGGATAGGGCGTGGAGGAAGAGGAGGACCATCAGTACCACTTTTTTTTTTTTTTTTTTTTTTTTGCTGTACGCGGACCTCTCACTGTTGTGGCCTCTCCCGCTGCGGAGCACAGGCTCCGGACCGGCAGGCTCACAGGCCCAGCCGCTCTGCGGCATGTGGGAGCTTCCCGGACCGGGGCACGAACCCGTGTCCCCTGCATTGGCAGGCGGACTCTCAACCACTGCACCACCAGGGAAGCCCGGTACCACTTTTTGACAGATTAGAAAACTGGGTATAGAGAAGATATGATGAAGATTTTACAATTAGTGGCAGGCACTCTGATACCCAATTTTAATTTTTTTCATTAGTAAACCCACCTTCTGTTTTCAAGATGTTATATCATGCAGTGTGTGCATGTGTGTTTTAAATCATTTCTTTCTTTTCTTTGCAGGAACTATATATTGGTCCATAGTATATAGTCTGCCATTTATGAAGAACAATAAGAAAATTCTTGATTCAGAATCTAGATAATTTTAGAAATTATTTCATTATCATATATAATCGCCTATTCAAGTATTTGATAAACTTAACTACAGAAAAAGTTATCCAATCCAAAGGGTGGGAAGAGGCACAGACTGTCTATGCTATGGCATAACTGTCCCTTTTACATCTAAGCTCAAATTCGCTTGTACAGATAATTGAGAAATAACTATCTCACAGAATGAGACTGGTGAAAATGTTTTTAATACAAGTTTTTAAGAAAGCAGAAACCTGCAAAACAACAAAAGCTTTAAAATTACATGAACTATAATAAAAGATGTACACAGTTATGTGGAAACATGAGCTATAGCTATGGCTTTGGAATATGCAATTCAGAACAGAAATCATCACTTAATAAAACAACAAAATAGTTAATTACATAATACTTTAGAATTCTAAAAATGATAAACACTCGATTTTTAAGATTTCCTTAGAAGTAAATAAAAGTCAGACCCTGGTGCATTTAAACTGAATTCTATAATTAACTGTGCTTTATATACATTATAATACTTGAATATTAATCAGATTATAAATGTTTAAATGAGAAAAGACACTACCTATGTTAAGTGTAAGAGATGAACAGACTTTTAGAAAACAGAAGAAACTTTAGAGCAGCGCTTCTCAAACTATCTGCGATGATGAATAAGTCTTTTTCTTTCAATCTGCTGAGGACCATTAAGTGAACCTACTGAGCTCACTACTTTGCACTTCATGCCACAAGAAATCACCACAAAAGCTGGATAATACTCGAATTGGCCTATACCTTATTCAACAAAAGTCTAATAATCACCCACTTGGATGCCATGACAATGTCTAATTGCTATAGAAGATTTCAACTGATTACGTTTAGTTTCTGAATCTATCATGTTATAAATCTGTAATTAACAATTTATGAATTGGACATTAGTCCACAGTTTAAGTAGCATCACTTTAGAGATCAACATAATTACCTGAAGTTTCCTAAATTGTGTTCCATGACAGGCTAATCCTATAAGAAGAAATGCTGACCTAGTCAAAGAAATTACATCTTCAGATTCATAAACCATATAAGCACATAAAAGACTCTGAGAACTTTAGTAAAAACGCCTGTTTAACTTTAACTCAAACTTATTTGACTACAGAACCTATCTTTTCTTTCACGATTAACACCCATTAACATTACAAAAACTTATTTCCTATAAAATGCATTGAGAAATTCTAGTACAGACAGAATTTCTGATGTACATTATTCAACAATTGCTTAAAAACTCCCAGTGGCAGAGAACTTATTTCTTTGCATTGCAATTTAATGTAATTTAGAGAATTTTAATACATAGGAAATAATTCCTTCTGTGAATTCAAATTATACAATTTCCAAAAGTTGGTGCTAGATATGTTTTCCGAAGCAACAATAAAACATGTACTCCTTCCATGACTGCCCTCCAAATACCTTTCTTCTTTTCCAATTCCTTGAATGAAGATGCATTTCTTAGACCACTATCACCATGATAACCTTATTCTGACTACATCTTAGTTTGCTAATATTACTATCAAAATGCATCATCAAGTCTGAATTCAGTATTTTGAATAGCTACTAAATAATGGAGATCATTATTTTGTTCTAATTTTTTTTAAGTCAAAAGTGTCTTCTAATATAAAAAGACCTCAATATGCCTCTTATGAAAGTTAAGTTTTGAAAAAAGAAAATTTCAGTGTGGTCACCAAGATAAAGACCCAGTAAATTAAATGACTTAACGTCTGAAAAGTATACTATCATTCTACATGCTGAAGATAATCTTATTGCAAAGTAATTTTGGCTTGAGTATAAGGATTCCTTGTGGTGGGTGGTGGTAGAAGTAGTTAGAAGTAGATTTACTACTTGGAATACGACCTTGTCATCAATGTAGAGGATAACAATTAACCTTATCTGCTATGACAGAGGAGCATTCATTTGTATCACTGAAAAGCTGTATCAAATTACTGAGGTGTAAGTTTAAAAGGTCAGTTGGCTGCAACAGAACAGTGTTTTAAGCCAAGTGGAACTGAAATTGACTGTCAAGAGCTCATATTTACCTAAACTTCTTCAGATGGTTTTACAATAAAAGCTCTAATGAACATTTTTACCAGTTTCCTAAGTATTTTCTAGAGACTATTTCAGACATTAATTTCATAAATGACTTCCGTGAACAAATAAATCTGAGATCTTAAACAAAGGTGAACAGATGTTTTTCTTAGGGAGTTTCTTAGAAACTTTAATGTGCTAAGATGCATTGCCAAACTTCTCCATAAAGTGAAACAGTATAACCTAAAAGGAAGACACTTGGCTATGAAGTTGTCATATCCAATGACAGCCAAAGTAAAATCAATAGAAGCAAATGATTGTGTGATCAAGTATGTCCTTAAATATACAATTAGAGACCCAAAGAACTATGCCCTGGGACTTCCTCTGCCATTTGTAATAGTTGATTAAAAAAATTTATAAAATGTCTTTAATGTAGAGTTCTCTCAGCTCAATTTATAATTCTCACCTCTTCACTCATCCAGGATTCCTGGTACAATCTATCAAACTGAGAAGGCAGCTCTGCAGCCTCTGTGATAGCTATAGAGGACCATAATAGCCTCCCATGAGCAATCCAAGCAAGTGTTTTATTGATGAGCTTGTTTCCATAATCGATGGTGAAGTTTCTTATCAGACAGTGAGAATAAAAGGTTTTAGCCTTAGGATGACACAAGGTTATTCCATCTGTTTCCATTGTTCTAGTCATTATTACCATGTACCTTTAGATTCTATTTGAAATAGGAATTGATTGCTCCCCCCAAAAATGATCTCCATAGGATAAATGGTAAAGAGGACAAGATTAATCATTAAACAATCAATAGTGTTGGTCTCTTTACTCAAAATACAAAGGGAAAAACCCCTAAGTATTCAATGGATTGTCATTTAACAGCATTAAGATGAAAACTTGGTGTTTTTCTTTTGATGAAGATGACCATCCCTAAATGAACTGGATGGTGCATAGAAGAGTAGTGTAATGCTGTCTGAATTTGCTAATCCAGACATTCAGGCTTCTAATGAGTGCCTCCCATTGAGTAAAAAAGTAAATAATGTGGCCACAAGAACGTAATGAATTGGAAAATTTAGCTGGCATAAAAATGGTCAGGTTGAGTAAATATCTAAGCATCTTAGCCTCTCAAGCTGGTGGTGTGTTTACTTTCCAGGAAATCTATCCTACTCATTAATGGAAATCTACTGAATCCCCTAGGGTATATAATGTAGTCCTGAAACATTCTTCAAATAGTTCCAAAGATAGACTGCTATTTTCTGAAGAGCTGTTTTAGCACCATCAGATCTGTCTTCCTCGGTCCTAGGGATTAGGTCAGGTACCAGCTTTAGTAAATGTTACGAGGCATGTAAAAAGAAAAGTACCCTGATATGGATTCAAAAATCCCTGTCCTAGATAACTTTGAATTATTCCAGCTCTAGCTAAATTCTTTATTCTTATGATTTGGAAAGGGAGTTGAGACACATTAACCTTAAAGAAAGTATCTGTTTACTCTGTTTCATCCTAAGAGACTGTCAATATAAAAATATAATTGAAATGGTTCAACATAGACCAACTTTTATGCCTCTCTCCCAATATTTAAAAGGAAAACTCAAAAACTACAGGTCATTCCTTAGGACCAAAATGATACTAAACAACTACAGCTGGTTAAATCCTTACTCACTTCCACCCTTCTCTTTACAAGAAAGGCTGTTACTAAGAGTTGAGCAGTATAAGGTGATTGTGTATGGTGCGTAGAAATTACAGAGGTTAACTATTTTGGAAACAGGTGTCATTGTTTCAGTATTTCCCAAAACCTTCTCTGGAGCTAATCTGAGTATTCACCTAGGAAAGAAAAGTAGCCTGCATTTCTCCTGGGTGAGCAGAGTCTGTCGATCTTTCTCTGCGTAAATCAGTTTAAAATTAAAGGCTTCATCTAGGGCTTTGTAAGCACCGCTTTTGGGCGGATAAAGGAAAGGCTTTGCAAGGGTCATTGTAAAAAGAACACGCTAGCCTTCTCTTTTTGTGGCAATGGATAGCTAATGTTTTATTATCTCTTCAAATATACTGAATTTTAGTTACCTTTTATTTGTATTTGCCTAAATCTTGCAACTTACATTTTCATTCTCCTTGATGGAGAGAAAAGGAGTGAAATAGAAATGAAGTAGTTCTGTTTTCTCAGTTTCCATAACATGGTTTCCATTAGAGA